>NC_134873.1:4799126-4969307 GCF_049852395.1 Peromyscus maniculatus bairdii | reverse complement strand
AGTTCAACTCAGTATTGGAAACTAAGTAAAACAGGAGCTTCTCTTCTGTCCCATACACTATACTTGCTGGGAACAAACTCGCATGCAATTTGGACAGTGTAAGTCCAGAGTAGACCAGAGTGGTGTTGTTAGCCTGAATGAACACTTGCTGATAGAATTTGAAACTGAACGTGTTACAACTCCGTTTAGGAAGTTTAATTGAACCCTAGTGTACCATGCAAGAAAAACAATCTGCTTTTGAGAAACGGGCATTCTTGCACTCTACTGTGTTTCCTATTGTGCCAGTACAGTGAGCTAGCTCAGAAAAAAGGAACTGTGCTTCCTATACAAACGGGGTATATCTATTTCAACTCAGTATTGGAAAATGAGTAAACAGGAGCTTCACTTCTGTCCCATACACTGTACTTGCTGGGAACAGACGCGAATGCTATTAGCACTGTGTATGGCCGGAATAGCAAAAGAGCGGTGTTCTTAAAGTGAATGAACACTTGCTGCTAGAACTTGAAACTGAAACTGATTCAACTCCGTTTAGGAAGTTTAATTCAACCCTAGTGTGCCATTCAAGAAAAACACTCTGTTTTGAGAAACGGGCATTCTTGCACTCTACTGTGTTTCCTATGGTCCAGAAGAGTGAGCTAGCTCACAACAAAAGAACTGTGCTTCGTACATAAACGGGGCATATCTAGTTCAACTCAGGATTGGAAACTAATTAAAACAAGAGCTTCTCGTCAGTGTCATATACTGTACATGCTGAGAACAGACGCGAATGCTATGTGCACTGTGTATGACCAGAATAGGACAAGAGTTGTGTTCTTATCCTGAATGATCACTTGGAGCTAAAACTAGAAACTCAACGTGATTCAAATTCGTTTAGGAAGTTTAATAGAATCCTAGTGTGCATTGCAAGAAAAACACTCTGCTTTTGAGAAACGGGCATTCATGCACTCTTCGTTTTTTCCTATAGGGCCAGTACAGTGAGCTAGTTCACAACAAAAGAACTGTGCTTCCTACACAAACGTGGCATATCTAGTTCAACTCAGTATTGGGAACTAAGTAAAACAGGAGCTTCTCTAAAGTCCGATACACTGTACTTGCTGGGAACAGACCCGAATGCTATTTGCACTGTGTATGGCCAGAATAGCACAAGAGTGTTGTTCTTAGCCTGAATGAACTCTTGCTGCTAGAACTTGAAACTGAACAATATTCAACTCCGTTTAGGAAGTTTAATTGAACCCTAGTGTGCCATGCAAGAAAAACACTCTGCTTTTGATAAACAGGCATTCTTGTACTCTACTGTGTTTCCTATAGGGTCAGTACAGTGAGCTAGCGCAGAACAAAAGAACTGTGCTTCAACACAAACGAGGCATATCTAGTTCAACTCGGTATTGGTAACTAAGTAAAACAGGAGCTTCTCTTCAGTCCCATACACTGTACTTGCTCGTAACAGACTGGAATGCTATTTGCTTTGTGTTTGGTCAGAAAAGCACAAGAGTACTATTCTTAGCCTGAATGAACACTTGCTGCTAGAACTTGAAACTGAACGTGATTCAACTCCGTTTAGGAACTTTATTTGAACACCAGTGGGCCATACAGAAAAACACTCTGCTTTTGAGAAATGGGCATTCTTGCACTCTACTGTTTTTCCTATAGGGCCAGTACAGTTGGCTAGCTCAAAAAAAAAAGAACTGTGCTTCCTACACAAACGGGGCATATCGAGTTCAAGTCAGTATTGGAAACTAAATAAAACAGGAGCTTCTCTTCAATCCAATACTCTGTACTTGCTGGGAACAGACGCGAATCCTCTTTGTACTGTGTATGGACAGAATAGCACAAGAGTGGTGTGCTTAGCCTGAATAAACACTTGCTGCTAGAACTTGAAACTGAAAGTGATTCAGTCCGTTTAGGAAGTTTAATTAATCCCTAGTGGGCCATGCAAGAAAAACACTCTGCTTTTGAGAAACGGGCCTTCTTGCACTCTACTGACTTTCCTAAAGGGCCAGTACAGTCAGCTAGCTCAGAACAAAAGAACTGTGCTTCCTACTCAAACGTGGCATATCTAGTTCAAGTCAGTATTGGAAATTAAGTAAAACTGGAACTTCACTTCAGTCCCATACACTGTACTTGCTGGGAACAGTAGCGAAAGCTATTTACAATATGTTTGGCCATAATAGACAAGGGTGGTTTTCTTTGCCTGAATGAACACTTGCTGCTAGAACTTGAAACTGAACTTGATTCAACTACGTTTAGGAAGTGTAATTGAACCCTAGTGTGTCATGCAAGAAAAACACTCTGCTTTTGAAAACGGACATTCTTGCACTCTAGCGTGTTTCCTATATGCCCAGTACAGTGAGCTAGCTCAGAACAAAAGAACTGTGCTTCCCAAACAAACTGGGCATATCTAGTTAAACTCAGTTTTTGAAACTAAGGAAAACAGGAGATTCTCCTCAGTCCCAGCAATGTACTTGCTGGGAACAGACCCAAATGCTATTTGCACTGTTTATGGCCAGAATAGCACAAGAGTGGTATTCTTAGCATGAATGAACACTTGGTGCTAAAACTTGAAACTGAACGTGATTCAGTCCGTTTAGGAAGTTTAATTGATACCTAGTGGGCCATGCAAGAAAAACACTCTGCTTGAGAAAAGTGCATTCTTACCGTCTACTGTGTTTCCGATAAGGCCAGGACAGTGAGCTAGCTCAGAAAAAAAGAACTGTGATTCCTACACAAACGGGGCTTCATAGTTCAACTCAGTATTGGAAACTAAGTAAAACAGGAGCTTCTCTTCAGTCCCATACACTGTACTTGCTGGGAACAGACGCAAATGCTATTTGCACTGGGTATGGCCAGAGTAGCACAAGAGTGGTGTTCTTAATGTGAATGTACACTTGCTGCTAGAAATTGAAACTGAACGTGATTCAACTCCGTTTAGGAAGATTAATTGTACCCTAGTGTGCCATGCAAGAAAAACACTCTGCTTTTGAGAAACGGGCCTTCTTGCACTCTACTGTATTTCCTATAGGGCTAGTACAGTGAGCTAGCCTAGAGCAAAAGAATTGTGCTTCCTACACAAACGGGGCATATCTAATTCAACTCATTATTGGAAACAAAGTGAAAGAGGAGCTTCTCTTCAGACCCATACACTGTACTTGCTGGGAACAGACGCGAATGCTATTTGTACTGAGTATGGGCAGAATAGCACAAGATTGGTGTCCTTAACCTGAATGAACACTTTGTGCTAGAACTTGAAACTGAACGTGATTCAACTCCTTTTAGGAAGTTTAATTGAACCCTAGTGTGCCATGCAAGAAAAACACTCTGGTTTTGAGAAACTGGCATTCTTGCACTCTACTGTGTTTTCTATAGGGCCAGTACAGTAAGCTAGCTCAGAACAAAAGAACTGTGCGTCCCACACAATCAGGGCATACCTAGTACAATTCAGTATTGGAAACAAAGTAAAACAGGAGCTTCTCTTCAATCCAATACACTGTATTTGCTGGGAACAGTCAAGAATGCTATTTGCACTGTGTATGGCCAGAATAGCACAAGAGTTGTGTTCTTAGCCTGAATGAACACTTACTCCTAGAACTTGAATCTGAACATGATTCAAATCCGTTTATGAAGTTTAATTGAACCCCAGTGGTCCATGCAAGGAAAACACTCTGCTTTTGAGAAACGGGCATTCTTGCACTCTACTGTGTTTCCTATAGGGCCAGTACAGTGAGCTACCACAGAACAAAAGAACAGCTCTTCCTACACAAACGTGGCATATCTAGTTCAACTCAGTATTGGAAACTAAGTAAAACGGGAGCTTCTCTTCAGTCGCATTCACTGTACTTGCTGGGAACAGACGCGAATGCTATTTCCAATGTGTATGGCCAGAATAGCACAAGACTGGTGGTCTAGGCCTGAATCAACACTTGCTGCTAGCACTAGAAACTGAACGTGATTCAAAGCCGTTAAGGAAGTTTAAATTAACCCTTTTTGCCCATGCAAGAAAAACACTCTGCTTTTGAGAAACGGGCATTCTTGCACTCTAATGTGATTCCTATAGGCCAGTACAGTGAGCTAGCTCCGAACAAGAGAACTGTGCTTCCTCCACAAAGGGGGCATATTTAGTTCAACCAAGTATTGGAAAATAAGTAAAACAGGAGCTTCTCTTCAGTCCCATACCTTGTACTTGCTGGGAACACATCGAATGCTATTTGCACTGTGTATGGCCAGAATAGCACAAGAGTGGTGTTCTTAGCGTGAATAAACATTTGGTGCTAAAACTTAAAACTGAACGTGATTCAACTCCGTTTAGGAAGTTTAATGGAACCCTAGTGTGAGATGCATGAATAACACTCTGCTTTTGAGAAACGGGCATTCTGGCACTCTACTGTGTTTCCTATAGGGCCAGTATAGTGAGCTAGCTCAAAACAAAAGAACTGTGCTTTCTACACAAACGTGGCATATCTAGTTCAACTCAGTATTGGAAACTAAGTAAAACAGGAGCTTCTCTTCTGTCCCATACACTATACTTGCTGGGAACAAACTCGCATGCAATTTGGACAGTGTAAGTCCAGAGTAGACCAGAGTGGTGTTGTTAGCCTGAATGAACACTTGCTGATAGAATTTGAAACTGAACGTGTTACAACTCCGTTTAGGAAGTTTAATTGAACCCTAGTGTACCATGCAAGAAAAACAATCTGCTTTTGAGAAACGGGCATTCTTGCACTCTACTGTGTTTCCTATTGTGCCAGTACAGTGAGCTAGCTCAGAAAAAAGGAACTGTGCTTCCTATACAAACGGGGTATATCTATTTCAACTCAGTATTGGAAAATGAGTAAACAGGAGCTTCACTTCTGTCCCATACACTGTACTTGCTGGGAACAGACGCGAATGCTATTAGCACTGTGTATGGCCGGAATAGCAAAAGAGCGGTGTTCTTAAAGTGAATGAACACTTGCTGCTAGAACTTGAAACTGAAACTGATTCAACTCCGTTTAGGAAGTTTAATTCAACCCTAGTGTGCCATTCAAGAAAAACACTCTGTTTTTGAGAAACGGGCATTCTTGCACTCTACTGTGTTTCCTATGGTCCAGAAGAGTGAGCTAGCTCACAACAAAAGAACTGTGCTTCGTACATAAACGGGGCATATCTAGTTCAACTCAGGATTGGAAACTAATTAAAACAAGAGCTTCTCGTCAGTGTCATATACTGTACATGCTGAGAACAGACGCGAATGCTATGTGCACTGTGTATGACCAGAATAGGACAAGAGTTGTGTTCTTATCCTGAATGATCACTTGGAGCTAAAACTAGAAACTCAACGTGATTCAAATTCGTTTAGGAAGTTTAATAGAATCCTAGTGTGCATTGCAAGAAAAACACTCTGCTTTTGAGAAACGGGCATTCATGCACTCTTCGTTTTTTCCTATAGGGCCAGTACAGTGAGCTAGTTCACAACAAAAGAACTGTGCTTCCTACACAAACGTGGCATATCTAGTTCAACTCAGTATTGGGAACTAAGTAAAACAGGAGCTTCTCTAAAGTCCGATACACTGTACTTGCTGGGAACAGACCCGAATGCTATTTGCACTGTGTATGGCCAGAATAGCACAAGAGTGTTGTTCTTAGCCTGAATGAACTCTTGCTGCTAGAACTTGAAACTGAACAATATTCAACTCCGTTTAGGAAGTTTAATTGAACCCTAGTGTGCCATGCAAGAAAAACACTCTGCTTTTGATAAACAGGCATTCTTGTACTCTACTGTGTTTCCTATAGGGTCAGTACAGTGAGCTAGCGCAGAACAAAAGAACTGTGCTTCAACACAAACGAGGCATATCTAGTTCAACTCGGTATTGGTAACTAAGTAAAACAGGAGCTTCTCTTCAGTCCCATACACTGTACTTGCTCGTAACAGACTGGAATGCTATTTGCTTTGTGTTTGGTCAGAAAAGCACAAGAGTACTATTCTTAGCCTGAATGAACACTTGCTGCTAGAACTTGAAACTGAACGTGATTCAACTCCGTTTAGGAACTTTATTTGAACACCAGTGGGCCATACAGAAAAACACTCTGCTTTTGAGAAATGGGCATTCTTGCACTCTACTGTTTTTCCTATAGGGCCAGTACAGTTGGCTAGCTCAAAAAAAAAAAAGAACTGTGCTTCCTACACAAACGGGGCATATCGAGTTCAAGTCAGTATTGGAAACTAAATAAAACAGGAGCTTCTCTTCAATCCAATACTCTGTACTTGCTGGGAACAGACGCGAATCCTCTTTGTACTGTGTATGGACAGAATAGCACAAGAGTGGTGTGCTTAGCCTGAATAAACACTTGCTGCTAGAACTTGAAACTGAAAGTGATTCAGTCCGTTTAGGAAGTTTAATTAATCCCTAGTGGGCCATGCAAGAAAAACACTCTGCTTTTGAGAAACGGGCCTTCTTGCACTCTACTGACTTTCCTAAAGGGCCAGTACAGTCAGCTAGCTCAGAACAAAAGAACTGTGCTTCCTACTCAAACGTGGCATATCTAGTTCAAGTCAGTATTGGAAATTAAGTAAAACTGGAACTTCACTTCAGTCCCATACACTGTACTTGCTGGGAACAGTAGCGAAAGCTATTTGCAATATGTTTGGCCATAATAGACAAGGGTGGTTTTCTTTGCCTGAATGAACACTTGCTGCTAGAACTTGAAACTGAACTTGATTCAACTACGTTTAGGAAGTGTAATTGAACCCTAGTGTGTCATGCAAGAAAAACACTCTGCTTTTGAAAACGGACATTCTTGCACTCTAGCGTGTTTCCTATATGCCCAGTACAGTGAGCTAGCTCAGAACAAAAGAACTGTGCTTCCCAAACAAACTGGGCATATCTAGTTAAACTCAGTTTTTGAAACTAAGGAAAACAGGAGATTCTCCTCAGTCCCAGCAATGTACTTGCTGGGAACAGACCCAAATGCTATTTGCACTGTTTATGGCCAGAATAGCACAAGAGTGGTATTCTTAGCATGAATGAACACTTGGTGCTAAAACTTGAAACTGAACGTGATTCAGTCCGTTTAGGAAGTTTAATTGATACCTAGTGGGCCATGCAAGAAAAACACTCTGCTTGAGAAAAGTGCATTCTTACCGTCTACTGTGTTTCCGATAAGGCCAGGACAGTGAGCTAGCTCAGAAAAAAAGAACTGTGATTCCTACACAAACGGGGCTTCATAGTTCAACTCAGTATTGGAAACTAAGTAAAACAGGAGCTTCTCTTCAGTCCCATACACTGTACTTGCTGGGAACAGACGCAAATGCTATTTGCACTGGGTATGGCCAGAGTAGCACAAGAGTGGTGTTCTTAATGTGAATGTACACTTGCTGCTAGAAATTGAAACTGAACGTGATTCAACTCCGTTTAGGAAGATTAATTGTACCCTAGTGTGCCATGCAAGAAAAACACTCTGCTTTTGAGAAACGGGCCTTCTTGCACTCTACTGTATTTCCTATAGGGCTAGTACAGTGAGCTAGCCTAGAGCAAAAGAATTGTGCTTCCTACACAAACGGGGCATATCTAATTCAACTCATTATTGGAAACAAAGTGAAAGAGGAGCTTCTCTTCAGACCCATACACTGTACTTGCTGGGAACAGACGCGAATGCTATTTGTACTGAGTATGGGCAGAATAGCACAAGATTGGTGTCCTTAACCTGAATGAACACTTTGTGCTAGAACTTGAAACTGAACGTGATTCAACTCCTTTTAGGAAGTTTAATTGAACCCTAGTGTGCCATGCAAGAAAAACACTCTGGTTTTGAGAAACTGGCATTCTTGCACTCTACTGTGTTTTCTATAGGGCCAGTACAGTAAGCTAGCTCAGAACAAAAGAACTGTGCGTCCCACACAATCAGGGCATACCTAGTACAATTCAGTATTGGAAACAAAGTAAAACAGGAGCTTCTCTTCAATCCAATACACTGTATTTGCTGGGAACAGTCAAGAATGCTATTTGCACTGTGTATGGCCAGAATAGCACAAGAGTTGTGTTCTTAGCCTGAATGAACACTTACTCCTAGAACTTGAATCTGAACATGATTCAAATCCGTTTATGAAGTTTAATTGAACCCCAGTGGTCCATGCAAGGAAAACACTCTGCTTTTGAGAAACGGGCATTCTTGCACTCTACTGTGTTTCCTATAGGGCCAGTACAGTGAGCTACCACAGAACAAAAGAACAGCTCTTCCTACACAAACGTGGCATATCTAGTTCAACTCAGTATTGGAAACTAAGTAAAACGGGAGCTTCTCTTCAGTCGCATTCACTGTACTTGCTGGGAACAGACGCGAATGCTATTTCCAATGTGTATGGCCAGAATAGCACAAGACTGGTGGTCTAGGCCTGAATCAACACTTGCTGCTAGCACTAGAAACTGAACGTGATTCAAAGCCGTTAAGGAAGTTTAAATTAACCCTTTTTGCCCATGCAAGAAAAACACTCTGCTTTTGAGAAACGGGCATTCTTGCACTCTAATGTGATTCCTATAGGCCAGTACAGTGAGCTAGCTCCGAACAAGAGAACTGTGCTTCCTCCACAAAGGGGGCATATTTAGTTCAACCAAGTATTGGAAAATAAGTAAAACAGGAGCTTCTCTTCAGTCCCATACCTTGTACTTGCTGGGAACACATCGAATGCTATTTGCACTGTGTATGGCCAGAATAGCACAAGAGTGGTGTTCTTAGCGTGAATAAACATTTGGTGCTAAAACTTAAAACTGAACGTGATTCAACTCCGTTTAGGAAGTTTAATGGAACCCTAGTGTGAGATGCATGAATAACACTCTGCTTTTGAGAAACGGGCATTCTGGCACTCTACTGTGTTTCCTATAGGGCCAGTATAGTGAGCTAGCTCAAAACAAAAGAACTGTGCTTTCTACACAAACGTGGCATATCTAGTTCAACTCAGTATTGGAAACTAAGTAAAACAGGAGCTTCTCTTCTGTCCCATACACTATACTTGCTGGGAACAAACTCGCATGCAATTTGGACAGTGTAAGTCCAGAGTAGACCAGAGTGGTGTTGTTAGCCTGAATGAACACTTGCTGATAGAATTTGAAACTGAACGTGTTACAACTCCGTTTAGGAAGTTTAATTGAACCCTAGTGTACCATGCAAGAAAAACAATCTGCTTTTGAGAAACGGGCATTCTTGCACTCTACTGTGTTTCCTATTGTGCCAGTACAGTGAGCTAGCTCAGAAAAAAGGAACTGTGCTTCCTATACAAACGGGGTATATCTATTTCAACTCAGTATTGGAAAATGAGTAAACAGGAGCTTCACTTCTGTCCCATACACTGTACTTGCTGGGAACAGACGCGAATGCTATTAGCACTGTGTATGGCCGGAATAGCAAAAGAGCGGTGTTCTTAAAGTGAATGAACACTTGCTGCTAGAACTTGAAACTGAAACTGATTCAACTCCGTTTAGGAAGTTTAATTCAACCCTAGTGTGCCATTCAAGAAAAACACTCTGTTTTTGAGAAACGGGCATTCTTGCACTCTACTGTGTTTCCTATGGTCCAGAAGAGTGAGCTAGCTCACAACAAAAGAACTGTGCTTCGTACATAAACGGGGCATATCTAGTTCAACTCAGGATTGGAAACTAATTAAAACAAGAGCTTCTCGTCAGTGTCATATACTGTACATGCTGAGAACAGACGCGAATGCTATGTGCACTGTGTATGACCAGAATAGGACAAGAGTTGTGTTCTTATCCTGAATGATCACTTGGAGCTAAAACTAGAAACTCAACGTGATTCAAATTCGTTTAGGAAGTTTAATAGAATCCTAGTGTGCATTGCAAGAAAAACACTCTGCTTTTGAGAAACGGGCATTCATGCACTCTTCGTTTTTTCCTATAGGGCCAGTACAGTGAGCTAGTTCACAACAAAAGAACTGTGCTTCCTACACAAACGTGGCATATCTAGTTCAACTCAGTATTGGGAACTAAGTAAAACAGGAGCTTCTCTAAAGTCCGATACACTGTACTTGCTGGGAACAGACCCGAATGCTATTTGCACTGTGTATGGCCAGAATAGCACAAGAGTGTTGTTCTTAGCCTGAATGAACTCTTGCTGCTAGAACTTGAAACTGAACAATATTCAACTCCGTTTAGGAAGTTTAATTGAACCCTAGTGTGCCATGCAAGAAAAACACTCTGCTTTTGATAAACAGGCATTCTTGTACTCTACTGTGTTTCCTATAGGGTCAGTACAGTGAGCTAGCGCAGAACAAAAGAACTGTGCTTCAACACAAACGAGGCATATCTAGTTCAACTCGGTATTGGTAACTAAGTAAAACAGGAGCTTCTCTTCAGTCCCATACACTGTACTTGCTCGTAACAGACTGGAATGCTATTTGCTTTGTGTTTGGTCAGAAAAGCACAAGAGTACTATTCTTAGCCTGAATGAACACTTGCTGCTAGAACTTGAAACTGAACGTGATTCAACTCCGTTTAGGAACTTTATTTGAACACCAGTGGGCCATACAGAAAAACACTCTGCTTTTGAGAAATGGGCATTCTTGCACTCTACTGTTTTTCCTATAGGGCCAGTACAGTTGGCTAGCTCAAAAAAAAAAAGAACTGTGCTTCCTACACAAACGGGGCATATCGAGTTCAAGTCAGTATTGGAAACTAAATAAAACAGGAGCTTCTCTTCAATCCAATACTCTGTACTTGCTGGGAACAGACGCGAATCCTCTTTGTACTGTGTATGGACAGAATAGCACAAGAGTGGTGTGCTTAGCCTGAATAAACACTTGCTGCTAGAACTTGAAACTGAAAGTGATTCAGTCCGTTTAGGAAGTTTAATTAATCCCTAGTGGGCCATGCAAGAAAAACACTCTGCTTTTGAGAAACGGGCCTTCTTGCACTCTACTGACTTTCCTAAAGGGCCAGTACAGTCAGCTAGCTCAGAACAAAAGAACTGTGCTTCCTACTCAAACGTGGCATATCTAGTTCAAGTCAGTATTGGAAATTAAGTAAAACTGGAACTTCACTTCAGTCCCATACACTGTACTTGCTGGGAACAGTAGCGAAAGCTATTTACAATATGTTTGGCCATAATAGACAAGGGTGGTTTTCTTTGCCTGAATGAACACTTGCTGCTAGAACTTGAAACTGAACTTGATTCAACTACGTTTAGGAAGTGTAATTGAACCCTAGTGTGTCATGCAAGAAAAACACTCTGCTTTTGAAAACGGACATTCTTGCACTCTAGCGTGTTTCCTATATGCCCAGTACAGTGAGCTAGCTCAGAACAAAAGAACTGTGCTTCCCAAACAAACTGGGCATATCTAGTTAAACTCAGTTTTTGAAACTAAGGAAAACAGGAGATTCTCCTCAGTCCCAGCAATGTACTTGCTGGGAACAGACCCAAATGCTATTTGCACTGTTTATGGCCAGAATAGCACAAGAGTGGTATTCTTAGCATGAATGAACACTTGGTGCTAAAACTTGAAACTGAACGTGATTCAGTCCGTTTAGGAAGTTTAATTGATACCTAGTGGGCCATGCAAGAAAAACACTCTGCTTGAGAAAAGTGCATTCTTACCGTCTACTGTGTTTCCGATAAGGCCAGGACAGTGAGCTAGCTCAGAAAAAAAGAACTGTGATTCCTACACAAACGGGGCTTCATAGTTCAACTCAGTATTGGAAACTAAGTAAAACAGGAGCTTCTCTTCAGTCCCATACACTGTACTTGCTGGGAACAGACGCAAATGCTATTTGCACTGGGTATGGCCAGAGTAGCACAAGAGTGGTGTTCTTAATGTGAATGTACACTTGCTGCTAGAAATTGAAACTGAACGTGATTCAACTCCGTTTAGGAAGATTAATTGTACCCTAGTGTGCCATGCAAGAAAAACACTCTGCTTTTGAGAAACGGGCCTTCTTGCACTCTACTGTATTTCCTATAGGGCTAGTACAGTGAGCTAGCCTAGAGCAAAAGAATTGTGCTTCCTACACAAACGGGGCATATCTAATTCAACTCATTATTGGAAACAAAGTGAAAGAGGAGCTTCTCTTCAGACCCATACACTGTACTTGCTGGGAACAGACGCGAATGCTATTTGTACTGAGTATGGGCAGAATAGCACAAGATTGGTGTCCTTAACCTGAATGAACACTTTGTGCTAGAACTTGAAACTGAACGTGATTCAACTCCTTTTAGGAAGTTTAATTGAACCCTAGTGTGCCATGCAAGAAAAACACTCTGGTTTTGAGAAACTGGCATTCTTGCACTCTACTGTGTTTTCTATAGGGCCAGTACAGTAAGCTAGCTCAGAACAAAAGAACTGTGCGTCCCACACAATCAGGGCATACCTAGTACAATTCAGTATTGGAAACAAAGTAAAACAGGAGCTTCTCTTCAATCCAATACACTGTATTTGCTGGGAACAGTCAAGAATGCTATTTGCACTGTGTATGGCCAGAATAGCACAAGAGTTGTGTTCTTAGCCTGAATGAACACTTACTCCTAGAACTTGAATCTGAACATGATTCAAATCCGTTTATGAAGTTTAATTGAACCCCAGTGGTCCATGCAAGGAAAACACTCTGCTTTTGAGAAACGGGCATTCTTGCACTCTACTGTGTTTCCTATAGGGCCAGTACAGTGAGCTACCACAGAACAAAAGAACAGCTCTTCCTACACAAACGTGGCATATCTAGTTCAACTCAGTATTGGAAACTAAGTAAAACGGGAGCTTCTCTTCAGTCGCATTCACTGTACTTGCTGGGAACAGACGCGAATGCTATTTCCAATGTGTATGGCCAGAATAGCACAAGACTGGTGGTCTAGGCCTGAATCAACACTTGCTGCTAGCACTAGAAACTGAACGTGATTCAAAGCCGTTAAGGAAGTTTAAATTAACCCTTTTTGCCCATGCAAGAAAAACACTCTGCTTTTGAGAAACGGGCATTCTTGCACTCTAATGTGATTCCTATAGGCCAGTACAGTGAGCTAGCTCCGAACAAGAGAACTGTGCTTCCTCCACAAAGGGGGCATATTTAGTTCAACCAAGTATTGGAAAATAAGTAAAACAGGAGCTTCTCTTCAGTCCCATACCTTGTACTTGCTGGGAACACATCGAATGCTATTTGCACTGTGTATGGCCAGAATAGCACAAGAGTGGTGTTCTTAGCGTGAATAAACATTTGGTGCTAAAACTTAAAACTGAACGTGATTCAACTCCGTTTAGGAAGTTTAATGGAACCCTAGTGTGAGATGCATGAATAACACTCTGCTTTTGAGAAACGGGCATTCTGGCACTCTACTGTGTTTCCTATAGGGCCAGTATAGTGAGCTAGCTCAAAACAAAAGAACTGTGCTTTCTACACAAACGTGGCATATCTAGTTCAACTCAGTATTGGAAACTAAGTAAAACAGGAGCTTCTCTTCTGTCCCATACACTATACTTGCTGGGAACAAACTCGCATGCAATTTGGACAGTGTAAGTCCAGAGTAGACCAGAGTGGTGTTGTTAGCCTGAATGAACACTTGCTGATAGAATTTGAAACTGAACGTGTTACAACTCCGTTTAGGAAGTTTAATTGAACCCTAGTGTACCATGCAAGAAAAACAATCTGCTTTTGAGAAACGGGCATTCTTGCACTCTACTGTGTTTCCTATTGTGCCAGTACAGTGAGCTAGCTCAGAAAAAAGGAACTGTGCTTCCTATACAAACGGGGTATATCTATTTCAACTCAGTATTGGAAAATGAGTAAACAGGAGCTTCACTTCTGTCCCATACACTGTACTTGCTGGGAACAGACGCGAATGCTATTAGCACTGTGTATGGCCGGAATAGCAAAAGAGCGGTGTTCTTAAAGTGAATGAACACTTGCTGCTAGAACTTGAAACTGAAACTGATTCAACTCCGTTTAGGAAGTTTAATTCAACCCTAGTGTGCCATTCAAGAAAAACACTCTGTTTTTGAGAAACGGGCATTCTTGCACTCTACTGTGTTTCCTATGGTCCAGAAGAGTGAGCTAGCTCACAACAAAAGAACTGTGCTTCGTACATAAACGGGGCATATCTAGTTCAACTCAGGATTGGAAACTAATTAAAACAAGAGCTTCTCGTCAGTGTCATATACTGTACATGCTGAGAACAGACGCGAATGCTATGTGCACTGTGTATGACCAGAATAGGACAAGAGTTGTGTTCTTATCCTGAATGATCACTTGGAGCTAAAACTAGAAACTCAACGTGATTCAAATTCGTTTAGGAAGTTTAATAGAATCCTAGTGTGCATTGCAAGAAAAACACTCTGCTTTTGAGAAACGGGCATTCATGCACTCTTCGTTTTTTCCTATAGGGCCAGTACAGTGAGCTAGTTCACAACAAAAGAACTGTGCTTCCTACACAAACGTGGCATATCTAGTTCAACTCAGTATTGGGAACTAAGTAAAACAGGAGCTTCTCTAAAGTCCGATACACTGTACTTGCTGGGAACAGACCCGAATGCTATTTGCACTGTGTATGGCCAGAATAGCACAAGAGTGTTGTTCTTAGCCTGAATGAACTCTTGCTGCTAGAACTTGAAACTGAACAATATTCAACTCCGTTTAGGAAGTTTAATTGAACCCTAGTGTGCCATGCAAGAAAAACACTCTGCTTTTGATAAACAGGCATTCTTGTACTCTACTGTGTTTCCTATAGGGTCAGTACAGTGAGCTAGCGCAGAACAAAAGAACTGTGCTTCAACACAAACGAGGCATATCTAGTTCAACTCGGTATTGGTAACTAAGTAAAACAGGAGCTTCTCTTCAGTCCCATACACTGTACTTGCTCGTAACAGACTGGAATGCTATTTGCTTTGTGTTTGGTCAGAAAAGCACAAGAGTACTATTCTTAGCCTGAATGAACACTTGCTGCTAGAACTTGAAACTGAACGTGATTCAACTCCGTTTAGGAACTTTATTTGAACACCAGTGGGCCATACAGAAAAACACTCTGCTTTTGAGAAATGGGCATTCTTGCACTCTACTGTTTTTCCTATAGGGCCAGTACAGTTGGCTAGCTCAAAAAAAAAAAGAACTGTGCTTCCTACACAAACGGGGCATATCGAGTTCAAGTCAGTATTGGAAACTAAATAAAACAGGAGCTTCTCTTCAATCCAATACTCTGTACTTGCTGGGAACAGACGCGAATCCTCTTTGTACTGTGTATGGACAGAATAGCACAAGAGTGGTGTGCTTAGCCTGAATAAACACTTGCTGCTAGAACTTGAAACTGAAAGTGATTCAGTCCGTTTAGGAAGTTTAATTAATCCCTAGTGGGCCATGCAAGAAAAACACTCTGCTTTTGAGAAACGGGCCTTCTTGCACTCTACTGACTTTCCTAAAGGGCCAGTACAGTCAGCTAGCTCAGAACAAAAGAACTGTGCTTCCTACTCAAACGTGGCATATCTAGTTCAAGTCAGTATTGGAAATTAAGTAAAACTGGAACTTCACTTCAGTCCCATACACTGTACTTGCTGGGAACAGTAGCGAAAGCTATTTACAATATGTTTGGCCATAATAGACAAGGGTGGTTTTCTTTGCCTGAATGAACACTTGCTGCTAGAACTTGAAACTGAACTTGATTCAACTACGTTTAGGAAGTGTAATTGAACCCTAGTGTGTCATGCAAGAAAAACACTCTGCTTTTGAAAACGGACATTCTTGCACTCTAGCGTGTTTCCTATATGCCCAGTACAGTGAGCTAGCTCAGAACAAAAGAACTGTGCTTCCCAAACAAACTGGGCATATCTAGTTAAACTCAGTTTTTGAAACTAAGGAAAACAGGAGATTCTCCTCAGTCCCAGCAATGTACTTGCTGGGAACAGACCCAAATGCTATTTGCACTGTTTATGGCCAGAATAGCACAAGAGTGGTATTCTTAGCATGAATGAACACTTGGTGCTAAAACTTGAAACTGAACGTGATTCAGTCCGTTTAGGAAGTTTAATTGATACCTAGTGGGCCATGCAAGAAAAACACTCTGCTTGAGAAAAGTGCATTCTTACCGTCTACTGTGTTTCCGATAAGGCCAGGACAGTGAGCTAGCTCAGAAAAAAAGAACTGTGATTCCTACACAAACGGGGCTTCATAGTTCAACTCAGTATTGGAAACTAAGTAAAACAGGAGCTTCTCTTCAGTCCCATACACTGTACTTGCTGGGAACAGACGCAAATGCTATTTGCACTGGGTATGGCCAGAGTATCACAAGAGTGGTGTTCTTAATGTGAATGTACACTTGCTGCTAGAAATTGAAACTGAACGTGATTCAACTCCGTTTAGGAAGATTAATTGTACCCTAGTGTGCCATGCAAGAAAAACACTCTGCTTTTGAGAAACGGGCCTTCTTGCACTCTACTGTATTTCCTATAGGGCTAGTACAGTGAGCTAGCCTAGAGCAAAAGAATTGTGCTTCCTACACAAACGGGGCATATCTAATTCAACTCATTATTGGAAACAAAGTGAAAGAGGAGCTTCTCTTCAGACCCATACACTGTACTTGCTGGGAACAGACGCGAATGCTATTTGTACTGAGTATGGGCAGAATAGCACAAGATTGGTGTCCTTAACCTGAATGAACACTTTGTGCTAGAACTTGAAACTGAACGTGATTCAACTCCTTTTAGGAAGTTTAATTGAACCCTAGTGTGCCATGCAAGAAAAACACTCTGGTTTTGAGAAACTGGCATTCTTGCACTCTACTGTGTTTTCTATAGGGCCAGTACAGTAAGCTAGCTCAGAACAAAAGAACTGTGCGGGCCAGGCGGTGGTGGCGCACGCCTTTAATCCCAGCACTCGGGAGGCAGAGGCAGGTGGATCTCTGTGAGTTCGAGGCCAGCCTGGGCTACCGAGTGAGTTCCAGGAAAGGCGCAAAGCTACACAGAGAAACCCTGTCTCAAAAAACCAAAAAAAAAAAAAAAAAAAAAAGAACTGTGCGTCCCACACAATCAAGGCATACCTAGTACAATTCAGTATTGGAAACAAAGTAAAACAGGAGCTTCTCTTCAATCCAATACACTGTACTTGCTGGTAACAGTCAAGAATGCTATTTGCACTGTGTATGGCCAGAATAGCACAAGAGTTGTGTTCTTAGCCTGAATGAACACTTGCTCCTAGAACTTGAATCTGAACATGATTCAAATCCGTTTATGAAGTTTAATTGAACCCCAGTGGGCCATGCAAGGAAAACACTCTGCTTTTGAGAAACGGGCATTCTTGCACTCTACTGTGTTTCCTATAGGGCCAGTACAGTGAGCTACCACAGAACAAAAGAACAGCGCTTCCTACACAAACGTGGCATATCTAGTTCAACTCAGTATTGTAAACTAAGTAAAACGGGAGCTTCTCTTCAGTCGCATTCACTGTACTTGCTGGGAACAGACGCGAATGCTATTTCCACTGTGTATGGCCAGAATAGCACAAGAGTGGTATTCTTAGCATGAATGAACACTTGGTGCTAAAACTTGAAACTGAACGTGATTCAACTCCTTTTAGGAAGTTTAACTGAACCCTAGTGTGCCATGCAAGAAAAACACTCTGGTTTTGAGAAACTGGCATTCTTGCACTGTACTGTGTTTTCTATAGGGCCAGTACAGTAAGCTAGCTCAGAACAAAAGAACTGTGCGTCCCACACAATCAGGGCATACCTAGTACAATTCAGTATTGGAAACAAAGTAAAACAGGAGCTTCTCTTCAATCCAATACACTGTACTTGCTGGGAACAGTCAAGAATGCTATTTGCACTGTGTATGGCCAGAATAGCACAAGAGTTGTGTTCTTAGCCTGAATGAACACTTACTCCTAGAACTTAAATCTGAACATGATTCAAATCCGTTTATGAAGTTTAATTGAACCCCAGTGGTCATTGCAAGGAAAACACTCTGCTTTTGAGAAACGGGCATTCTTGCACTCTACTGTGTTTCCTATAGGGCCAGTACAGTGAGCTACCACAGAACAAAAGAACAGCTCTTCCTACACAAACGTGGCATATCTAGTTCAACTCAGTATTGGAAACTAAGTAAAACGGGAGCTTCTCTTCAGTCGCATTCACTGTACTTGCTGGGAACAGACGCGAATGCTATTTCCAATGTGTATGGCCAGAATAGCACAAGACTGGTGGTCTAGGCCTGAATCAACACTTGCTGCTAGCACTAGAAACTGAACGTAATTCAAAGCCGTTAAGGAAGTTTAAATTAACCCTTTTTGCCCATGCAAGGAAAACACTCTGCTTTTGAGAAACGGGCATTCTTGCACTCTACTGTGATTCCTATAGGCCAGTACAGTGAGCTAGCTCCGAACAAGAGAACTGTGCTTCCTCCACAAAGGGGGCATATTTAGTTCAACCAAGTATTGGAAAATAAGTAAAACAGGAGCTTCTCTTCAGTCCCATACCTTGTACTTGCTGGGAACACATCGAATGCTATTTGCACTGTGTATGGCCAGAATAGCACAAGAGTGTTGTTCTTAGCCTGAATGAACTCTTGCTGCTAGAACTTGAAACTGAACAATATTCAACTCCGTTTAGGAAGTTTAATTGAACCCTAGTGTGCCATGCAAGAAAAACACTCTGCTTTTGATAAACAGGCATTCTTGTACTCTACTGTGTTTCCTATAGGGTCAGTACAGTGAGCTAGCGCAGAACAAAAGAACTGTGCCTCAACACAAACGAGGCATGTCTAGTTCAACTCGGTATTGGTAACTAAGTAAAACAGGAGCTTCTCTTCAGTCCCATACACTGTACTTGCTTGTAACAGACAGGAATGCTATTTGCATTGTGTTTGGTCAGAAAAGCACAAGAGTACTATTCTTAGCCTGAATGAACACTTGCTGCTAGAACTTGAAACTGAACGTGATTCAACTCCGTTTAGGAACTTTATTTGAACACCAGTGGGCCATACAGAAAAACACTCTGCTTTTGAGAAATGGGCATTCTTGCACTCTACTGTTTTTCCTATAGGGCCAGTACAGTTGGCTAGCTCAAAAAAAAAAGAACTGTGCTTCCTACACAAACGGGGCATATTGAGTTCAAGTCAGTATTGGAAACTAAATAAAACAGGAGCTTCTCTTCAATCCAATACTCTGTACTTGCTGGGAACAGACGCGAATCCTCTTTGTACTGTGTATGGACAGAATAGCACAAGAGTGGTGTGCTTAGCCTGAATAAACACTTGCTGCTAGAACTTGAAACTGAAAGTGATTCAGTCCGTTTAGGAAGTTTAATTAATCCCTAGTGGGCCATGCAAGAAAAACACTCTGCTTTTGAGAAACGGGCCTTCTTGCACTCTACTGACTTTCCTAAAGGGCCAGTACAGTCAGCTAGCTCAGAACAAAAGAACTGTGCTTCCTACTCAAACGTGGCATATCTAGTTCAAGTCAGTATTGGAAATTAAGTAAAACTGGAACTTCTCTTCAGTCCCATACACTGTACTTGCTGGGAACAGTCGCGAAAGCTATTTGCACTATGTTTGGCCATAATAGACAAGGGTGGTTTTCTTTGCCTGAATGAACACTTGCTGCTAGAACTTGAAACTGAACGTGATTCAACTCCGTTTAGGAAGTGTAATTGAACCCTAGTGTGTCATGCAAGAAAAACACTCTGCTTTTGAGAAACGTGCATTCTTGCACTCTACTGTGTTTCCTATAAGGCCAGTACAGTGAGCTAGCTCAGAACAAAAGAACTGTGCTTCCAACACAAACGCGGCTATATAGTTCAACTCAGTATTGGAAACTAAGTAAAACAGGAGCTTCTCTTCAGTCCCATACACTGTACTTGCTGGGAACAGACGCGAATGCTATTTGCACTGGGTATGGCCAGTGTAGCACAAGAGAGGTGTTCTTAACGTGAATGTACACTTCCTCCTAGAACTTGAAACTGAACTTGATTCAACTACGTTTAGGAAGTTTATTTGAACCCTATTGGGCCAGGCAAGAAAAACACTCTGCTTTTGAAAACGGACATTCTTGCACTCTAGCGTGTTTCCTATATGCCCAGTACAGTGAGCTAGCTCAGAACAAAAGAACTGTGCTTCCCAAACAAACTGGGCATATCTAGTTAAGCTCAGTTTTTGAAACTAAGGAAAACAGGAGATTCTCCTCAGTCCCAGCAATGTACTTGCTGGGAACAGACCCAAATGCTATTTGCACTGTTTATGGCCAGAATAGCACAAGAGTGGTATTCTTAGCATGAATGAACACTTGGTGCTAAAACTTGAAACTGAACGTGATTCAGTCCATTTAGGAAGTTTAATTGAACCCTAGTGGGCCATGCAAGAAAAACACTCTGCTTGAGAAAAGTGCATTCTTACCGTCTACTGTGTTTCCGATAAGGCCAGGACAGTGAGCTAGCTCAGAAAAAAAGAACTGTGATTCCTACACAAACGGGGCTTCATAGTTCAACTCAGTATTGGAAACTAAGTAAAACAGGAGCCTCTCTTCAGTCCCATACACTGTACTTGCTGGGAACAGACGCAAATGCTATTTGCACTGGGTATGGCCAGAGTATCACAAGAGTGTTGTTCTTAATGTGAATGTACACTTGCTGCTAGAAATTGAAACTGAACGTGATTCAACTCTGTTTAGGAAGATTAATTGTACCCTAGTGTGCCATGCAAGAAAAACACTCTGCTTTTGAGAAACGGGCATTCTTGCACTCTACTGTATTTCCTATAGGGCTAGTACTGTAAGCTAGCCTAGAGCAAAAGAATTGTGCTTCCTACACAAACGGGGCATATCTAATTCAACTCATTATTGGAAACAAAGTGAAAGAGGAGCTTCTCTTCAGACCCATACACTGTACTTGCTGGGAACAGACGCGAATGCTATTTGTACTGAGTATTGGCAGAATAGCACAAGAGTGGTGTCCTTAACCTGAATGAACACTTTGTGCTAGAACTTGAAACTGAACGTGATTCAACTCCGTTTAGGAAGTGTAATTGAACCCTAGTGTGTCATGCAAGAAAAACACTCTGCTTTGAAAACGGACATTCTTGCACTCTAGCGTGTTTCCTATATGCCCAGTACAGTGAGCTAGCTCAGAACAAAAGAACTGTGCTTCCCAAACAAACTGGGCATATCTAGTTAAACTCAGTTTTTGAAACTAAGGAAAACAGGAGATTCTCCTCAGTCCCAGCAATGTACTTGCTGGGAACAGACCCAAATGCTATTTGCACTGTTTATGGCCCGAATACCACAAGAGTGGTATTCTTAGCATGAATGAACACTTGGTCCTAAAACTTGAAACTGAACATGATTCAAGTCCGTTAAGGAAGTTTAATTGAACCATAGTGAGCCATGCAAGGAAAACACTCTGCTTTTGAGAAACGGGCATTCTTGCACTCTACTGTGTTTCCTATCGGGCCAGTACAGTGTGTTGGCCCACAACAAAAGAACTGTGCTTTCTACACAAACGGGGCATATCTAGTTCGACTCAGTATTGGAAACTAAGAAAAACAGGAGCTTTTCTTCAGTCCCATACACTGTACTTGCTGGGAACAGACGTGAATGCTATTTGCACTGTGTATGGCCAGAATAGGACAAGAGTGGTATTCTTGACCTGAATGAACACTTGCTGCTAGAACTTGAAACAGTAAGTGATTGAACTTTGTTTAGGAAATTTAATGAACCCTAGTGTGCAATGCAAGAAAAACACTCTTCTTCTGAGAAATGGACATTCATGCACTCTACTGTGTTTCCTAGAGCGCCAGTACAGTGATCTAGCTCAGAACAAAAGAACTGTGCTTCCTACCCAAATGTGTCATGTCTTGTTCAACTCAGTATTGCAAACTACGTAAAACATTAGCTTCTCTTCAGTCCCATAACTGTACTTGCTCAGAACAGACGCCAATGCTATTTGTATTGTGTATGGCCAGAATAGTACAAGAGTGGTGTTCTTAGCCTGAATAAACACTTGGTGCTAGAACTTGAAACTGAACATGATTCAACACCGTTTAGGAAGTTTGTTTGCACCCTTGTGGGCCATGCAAGAAAAACACTCTGCTTTTGAGAAATCGGCATTCCTGCACTCTACTGAGTTTCCTGTAGGGCCAGTACAGTGAGCTACCTCAGAACAAAGAACTGTGCTTCCTACACAAACGGGGCATATCTAGTTCATCTCAGCATTGGAAACTAAGTAAAACAGGAGCTTCTCCTCTGTGCCATACACTCTACTTGCTGGGAACAGACACGAATGTTATGTGCACTGTGTATGGCCAGAATAGCACAAGAGTGGTGTTCTTAGCCTGAATGAACACTTGGTGCTAGAACTTGAAACTGAACATGATTCAAGTCCGTTAAGGAAGTTTAATTGAACCCTAGTGAGCCATGCAAGGAAAACACTCTGCTTTTGAGAAAGGGGCATTCTTGCACTCTACTGTGTTTCCTATAGTGCCAGTACAGTGAGTTGGCTCACAACAAAAGAACTGTGCTTACTCCACAAACGGGGCATATCAAGTTCGACTCAGTATTGGAAACTAAGAAAAACAGGAGCTTCTCTTCAGTCCCATAAACTGTACTTGCTGGGAAGAGACCCGAATGCTATTTGCACTGTGTATGGCCAGAATAGCACAAGAGTGGTATTCTTGACCTGAATGAACACTTGCTGCTAGAACTTGAAACTGAAAGTGATTCAACATTGTTTAGGAACGTTAATGAACCCTAGTGTGCCATGCAAGAAAAACACTCTTCTTCTGAGAAATGGGCATTCTTAAACTCTACTGTGTTTCCTAGAGCGCCAGTATAGTGATCTAGCTCAGAACAAAAGAACTGTGCTTCCTACACAAATGTGGCATGTCTAGTTCAACTCAGTACTGCAAACTACGTAAAACATTAGCTTCTCTTCAGTCCCATAACTGTACTTGCTCGGAACAGACGCCAATGCTATTTGTATTGTGTATGGCCAGAATAGTACAAGAGTGGTGTTCTTAGCCTGAATTAACACTTGGTGCTAGAACTTGAAACTGAACATGATTCAACTCCGTTTAGGAAGTTTATTTGAACCCTTGTGGGCCATGCAAGAAAAACACTCTGCTTTTGAGAAAAGTGCATTCTTGCTCTCTACTGTGTTTCCTATAGGGCCAGTACAGTGAGCTAGCTCAGAGCAAAAACACTGTGCTTACTACACAAACCGTGCATATTTAGTTCAACTCAGTATTGGAAACTAAGTAATACAGGAGCTTCTCTTCAGTCCCATACACTGTACTTGCTGGGAACTGACCCAAATGCTATTTGCACTGCGTATGGCCGGAATAGCACAAGAGTGGTGTTCTTAGCGTGAATAAACACTTGGTGCTAAAACTTGAAACTGAACGTGATTCATCCGTTTAGGAAGTTTAATTGAACCCTAGTGGGCCATGCGAGAAAAACACTCTGCTTGAGAAAAGTGCATTCTTACCGTCTACTGTGTTTCCCATAAGGCCAGGACAGTGAGCTAGCTCAGAAAAAAAAAACTGTGATTCCTACACAAACGGGGCTTCATAGTTCAACTCAGTATTGGAAACTAAGTAAAACAGGAGCCTCTCTTCAGTCCCATACACTGTACTTGCTGGGAACAGACGCGAATGCTATTTGTACTAATTATGGCCAGAAAAGCACTAGAGTGGTGTCCTTAGCCTGAATGAACACTTGGTGCTAAAACTTAAAACTGAACGTGATTCAACTCCGTTTAGGAAGTTTAATGGAACCCTAGTGTGAGATGCATGAATAACACTCTGCTTTTGAGAAACGGGCATTCTGGCACTCTACTGTGTTTCCTATAGGGCCAGTATAGTGAGCTAGCTCAAAACAAAAGAACTGTGCTTTCTACACAAACGTGGCATATCTAGTTCAACTCAGTATTGGAAACTAAGTAAAACAGGAGCTTCTCTTCTGTCCCATACACTATACTTGCTGGGAACAAACTCGCATGCAATTTGGACGGTGTAAGTCCAGAGTAGACCAGAGTGGTGTTGTTAGCCTGAATGAACACTTGCTGATAGAATTTGAAACTGAACGTGTTTCAACTCCGTTTAGGAAGTTTAATTGAAACCTAGTGTACCATGCAAGAAAAACAATCTGCTTTTGAGAAACGGGCATTCTTGCCCTCTACTGTGTTTCCTATTGTGCCAGTACAGTGAGCTAGATCAGAAAAAAGGAACTGTGCTTCCTATACAAACGGGGTATATCTATTTCAACTCAGTATTGGAAAATGAGTAAACAGGAGCTTCACTTCTGTCCCATACACTGTACTTGCTGGGAACAGACGCGAATGCTATTAGCACTGTGTATGGCCAGAATAGCAAAAGAGCGGTGTTCTTAAAGTGAATGAACACTTGCTGCTAGAACTTGAAACTGAAACTGATTCAACTCCGTTTAGGAAGTTTAATTCAACCCTAGTGTGCCATTCAAGAAAAACACTCTGTTTTTGAGAAACGGGCATTCTTGCACTCTACTGTGTTTCCTATGGTCCAGAAGAGTGAGCTAGCTCACAACAAAAGAACTGTGCTTCGTACATAAACGGGGCATATCTAGTTCAACTCAGGATTGGAAACTAATTAAAACAAGAGCTTCTCGTCAGTGTCATATACTGTACATGCTGAGAACAGACGTGAATGCTATGTGCACTGTGTATGACCAGAATAGGACAAGAGTTGTGTTCTTATCCTGAATGATCACTTGGAGCTAAAACTAGAAACTCAACGTGATTCAAATCCGTTTAGGAAGTTTAATAGAATCCCAGTGTGCATTGCAAGAAAAACACTCTGCTTTTGAGAAACGGGCATTCTTGCACTCTTCGTTTTTTCCTATAGGGCCAGTACAGTGAGCTAGCTCACAACAAAAGAACTGTGCTTCCTACACAAACGTGGCATATCTAGTTCAACTCAGTATTGGGAACTAAGTAAAACAGGAGCTTCTCTAACGTCCCATACACTGTACTTGCTGGGAACAGACCCGAATGCTATTTGTACTGTGTATGGCCAGAATAGCACAAGAGTGGTGTTCTTAGCCTGAATGAACACTTGGTGCTAGAACTTGAAACTGAACATGATTCAAGTCAGTTAAGGAAGTTTAATTGAACCCTAGTGAGCCATGCAAGGAAAACACTCTGCTTTTGAGAAATGGGCATTCTTGCACTCTACTGTGTTTCCTATAGGGCCAGTACATTGTGTTGGCTCACAACAAAAGAACTGTGCTTTCTACACAAACGGGACATATCTAGTTCGACTCAGTATTGGAAAATAAGAAAAACAGGAGCTTCTCTTCAGTCCCATACACTGTACTTGCTGGGAACAGACCTGAATGCTATTTGCACTGTGTATGGCCAGAATAGGACAAGAGTGGTATTCTTGACCTGAATGAACACTTGCTGCTAGAACTTGAAACTGAACGTGATTCAACATTGTTTAGGAAATTTAATGAACCCTAGTGTGCCATGCAAGAAAAACACTCTTCTTCTGAGAAATGGACATTCTTGCACTCTACTGTGTTTCCTAGAGCGCCAGTACAGTGATCTAGCTCAGAACAAAAGAACTGTTCTTCCTACCCAAATGTGTCATGTCTTGTTCAACTCAGTATTGCAAACTACGTAAAACATTAGCTTCTCTTCAGTCCCATAACTGTACTTGCTCAGAACAGACGCCAATGCTATTTGTATTGTGTATGGCCAGAATAGTACAAGAGTGCTGTTCTTAGCCTGAATGAACACTTGGTGCTAGAACTTGAAACTGAACATGATTCAACACCGTTTAGGAAGTTTGTTTGAACCCTTGTGGGCCATGCAAGAAAAACACTCTGCTTTTGAGAAATAGGTTTTCTTGCACTCTTCTGAGTTTCCTGTAGGGCCAGTACAGTGAGCTACCTCAGAACAAAAGTACTGTGCTTCCTACACAAACGGGGCATATCTAGTTCATCTCAGCATTGGAAACTAAGTAAAACAGGAGCTTCTCCTCTGTGCCATACACTGTAATTGCTGGGAACAGACACAAATGCTATTTGCACTATTTTTGGCCAGAATAGCACAAGAGTGGTGTTCTTAGGGTGAATGAACACTTGGTGCTAAATTAGAAACTGAACGTGATTCAACTCCATTTAGGAAGTTTAATTGAACCCTAGTGTGCCATGCAAGAGAAACACTGTGCTTTGAGAGATGGGCATTCTTGCACTCTACTGTGTTTCCTATGGGGCCAGAACAGTGAGCTAGCTCACAACAAAAGGAATGTGCTTCCTACACAAATCGGGAATATCTAGTTCAATTCAGTATTGGAAACTAAGTAAAACAGGAGCTTCTCTTCAGTCCCATACACTGTACTTGCTGGGAACAGATGCGAATGATATTTGCACTATGTATGGCCATAATAGCAAAAGAGTGGTATTCTTATCCTGAATGAACACTTGCTGCTAGAACTTGAAACTGAATGTTATTCCACTCCGTTTACGAAGGTTAATTTAAACCTAGTGTGCCATGCAATAAAAACACTCTGCTTTTGAGAAACGGGCATTCTTGCACTAAACTATGTTTCCTGTATTACCTGTACAGTGAGCTAGCTCAAAAAAAGAACTATGCTTCCTACAAATACGGGGAATATGTAGTTCAACTCAGTATTGCAAACTAAGTAAAACAGGAGCCTGGCTTCAGTCCAATACACTATACTTCCTGGTAACAGACGCGAGTGCTCTTTCCACTGTGTATGGCCAGATTAGCACAAGAGTGGTGTTTTTAGTCTGAATGAACACTTGCTGCTAGGACTTGAAAATGAACGTGATTCAACTCCGTTAAGGAATTTAATTGAACCCTAGTGTGCCATGCAAGGAAACCACTCTGCTTTTGAGAAACGGGCATTCTTGCACTCTACTTTTATACCAAAAAGGCCAGTACAGTGTCCTAGCTCACTACAAAAGAACTGTGCTTCCTAAACAAACGGAGCATATCTAGAATCAACTCAGTATTGGAAACTAAGTAAAACAGGAGCTTTTCTTCAGTCCCATACACTGTACTTGCTGGGAACATACGCGAATGCTCTTTGCAGTGTGTATGGCCAGAATAGCACAAGAGTGGTGTTCTTAGCCTGAATGAACACTTGGTGCTAAAACTAGAAACTGAACGTGATTCAACTCCATTTAGGAAGTTTAATTAAACTCTAGTGTGCTATGCAACAAAAACACTCCTCTTCTGAGAAACCGGCATTCTTGCACAATACTGTGTTTCCAATAGGGCCAGTACAGTGAGCTAGATCAGAACAAAAGAACTGTGCTTCCTACACAAACGTGCCTTGTCTAGTTCAACTCATATTACAAACTAAGTTCAACAGGAGCTTCTCTTCATTCTGATACACTGTGCTTGCTGAGAACAGACGCGAATGATATTTGTATTGTGTATGGCCAGAATAGTACAAGAGTGGTGTTCTTAGGCTGAATGAACAATTGGTGCTAGAACTGAAACTGAACATGATTCAAATACGTTTAGGAAGTTTATTTGAACCCTAGTTGACCATGCAAGAAAAACACTCTGCTCTTGAGAAATGGGCATTCTTGCACTCTACAGTGTTTCCTATAGGGTCAGTACATAGCTAGCTCAGAACAAAAGAACTGTGCTTCCTACACAAACGGGGCATATCTAGTTCAACTCAGTATTGGAAACTAAATAAAACAGGAGCTTCTATTAACGTCCATAAACTATACTTGCTTGAACAGACCCGAATACAATTTGCACTGTGTATGGCCTGAATAGTACAAGAGAGGTGTTCTTATCCTGAATGAACCCTTGCTGCTAGAACATGAAACTGAACGTGATTCAACTCCAATTAGGAAGTTTAATTTAACCCTAGGGTGCCATGCTAGAGAAACACTCTGCTTTTGAGATACGGGCATTCTTGCACTCTACTGTTTTTCCTATAGGGCCAGTAGAGGGACCTAGCTCAGAACAAAAGAACTGTGCTTCCTACACAAACGGGGCATATCTAGTTCATCTCAGTATTGGACACTAAGTAAAACAGGAACTTCTCATCAGTTCCATACACTGTACTTGCTGGGAACAGACCCGAATGCTATTTACACTGTGTATCGCCAGAATAGCACAAGAGGGGTGTTCTTACCGTGAATGAACACTTGGAGCTAAAACTAGAAACTAAACGTGATTCAACTCCGTTTAGGAAGTTTATTTGAACCCTAGTGGGCCATGCAAGAAAAACACTCTGCTTTTGAGAAAGTCTCATTCTTTCATTCTACTATGTTTCCTATAGGGCCAGTACAATGAGCTAGCTCAGAACAATTGAACTGTGCTTTTTATACAAACGGGGCATATCTAGTTCAACTCATTATTGGAAACTAAGTAAAACAGGAGCTTCTCTTCAGTCCCATACACTGTACTTGCTAGGAACAGACGCGAATGCTATTTGCACTGTGTATGGCCAGAATAGCACAAGAGTGGTGTTCTTAGACTGAATGAACACTTGCTGCTAGAACTTCAAACTGAACGTGATTCAACTCCGTTTAGGAAGTTTATTTGAACCCTAGTGTGCCATGCAAGAAAAACGCTTGCTTTTGAGAAACAGGCATTCTTGCTCTCTACTGTTTTTCCTATAGGGCCAGTACAGTGAGATAGCTCACAACAAAAACTGTACTTCCTACACAAACAGGGCATATCTAGTTCAACTCAGTATTGGAAACTAAAAAAAACAGGAGCTTCTCTTCAGTCCCATACACTGTAGTTCCTTGGAACAGACCCGAATGCTATTTCCACTGTGTATGCCCAGAATAGCACAACAGTGGTATTCATGGCCTGAATGAACACTGCTGCTAGAACTTGAACCTGAACGTGATTCAACTCTGTATAGGAAGTTTAATTGAACCCTAGTGTGACATGCAAGAAAAACACTCTGCTTCTGAGAAACGGGCATTCTTGCACTCTACTGTGTTTCCTATAGGGCCAGTACAGTGAGCTAGCTCAGATCAAAAGAACTGTGCTTCCTACACAATCGTGGCATGTCTAGTTCAACTCATTATTGGACACTAAGTAAAACAGGAGCTTCTCTTCAGTTCCATACACTGTACTTGCTGGGAACAGACCCAAATGCTATTTACACTGTGTATGGCCAGAATAGCACAAGAGTGGTGTTCTTAACGAGAATGAACACTTGTTGCTAGAACTTGAAACGGAACATGATTCAAATCCGTTTAGGAAGTTTATTTGAACCCTAGTGGACCATGAAAGAAAAACACTCTGCTCTTGAGAAATGGGCATTCTTATACTCTACTGTGTTTCTTATAGGGCCAGTACAGTGAGCTAGCTCAGAACAAAAGAACTGTGCTTCCTACACAAACGGGGCATATCTCATTCAACTCAGTATTGGAAACTAAGTAAAACAAGCGCTTCTCTTCAGTCCCATACACTGTACTTACTTGGACCAGACGCGAATGCTATTTGCACTGTTTATTGCCAGAATAGCACAAGAGTGGTGTTCTTCGCATGAATGAACACTTGGTGCTAAAACTAGAAACTGGTCGTGATTCAACTCCATTTAGGAAGTTTATTTGAACCCTAGTGTGCCATGAAAGAAAAACGCTTGCTTTTGAGAAACAGGCATTTTTGCTCTCTACTGTTTTTCCTATAGGGCCAGTACAGTGAGCTATCTCACAACAAAGAACTGCGCTTCCTACACAAACAGGGCATATCTAGATCAACTCAGTATTGGAAACTAAGTAAAACAGGAGCTTCTCTTCAGTCCCATACACTGTACTTTCTGGGAACTGACGTGAATGCTATCTGCACTATATAAGGCCAGAATAGCACAAGAGATGTGTTGTTAACGTGTATGGACCCTTACAGCTAGTACTTGAAACTGAACGTTATTCAACTCCGTTTAGAAAGTTTAATTGAACCCTAGTGTGCCATGCAAGAAAAACACTCTGCTTTTGAAAAACGGGCATTCTTACACTCTAGTGTATTTCCTATAGGGCCAGTACAGTGAGATGGCTCACAACAAATGAACTGTGCTGCCTACACAAACGTGGCATGTCTAGTTCAACTCAGTATTGCAAACTAAGTAAAACAGGAGCTTCTCTTCAGTCACATACACTGTACTTCCTGGGAACACACCTGAATGCTATTTGCACTGTGTATCCACAGAATAGCACAAGAGTCGTGTTCTTAGCCTGAATGATCACTAGGTGCTAGAACTTGAAACTGAAAGTGATTCAACTCTGTTTAGGAAGTTTAACTGAATCCTAGTGTGCCATGCAAGAAAAACACTGTGCTTTTGAGAAATGGGCATTCTTGCACTCTACTGTGTTTCCTAGAGCGCCAGTAGAGTGAGCTAGCTCATAACAAAATAAATGTGCTTCCTACACAAACGGGAAATATCTAGTTCAACTCAGTATTGGTAACTGAGTAAAACAGGAGCTTCTCTTCAGTCCCTTACACTGTACTTGCTGGGAACAGACGTGAATGCTATTTGCACTGTGTCTGGCCAGAATAGCACAAGAGTGGTGTTTTTAGTGTGAATGGACACTTGCTGTTAGAACTTGAAACTGAATGTTATTCAACTCCGTTTAGGAAGTTTAATTGAACCCTAGTGTGTCATGCAAGAAAAACACTCTGCTTTTGAGAAAAGGGCATTCTTACACTCTACTCTGTTTCCTATAGGGCTGGTGCAGTGAGCAAGCTCAAAAAAAAGAACTGTGCTGCCTACACAAACGGAACATTCTAGTTGAACTCAGTATTGGAATCTAAGTAAAACCGGAGCCTCTCGTCAGTCCCATACACTGTACTTGCTGGGAACAGACAGGAATGCTATTTGCAATGTGTATTGCCAGAATAGCACAAGAGTGGTGTTCTTAACCTGAATGAACACTTGGTGCTAGAACTTGAAAGTGAACGTGATTCAATTCCGTTTAGGAAGTTTAATTGGACCCTAGTGTGCCATGCAAGAAAACCACTCTGCTTTTAAGAAACGGGCGTTCTTGCACTCTACTGTGTTTCCTATAGGGCCAGTACAGTGAGATAGCTCAAAATAAAAGAACTGTGCTTCCTACACAAACGGGGCATATCTAGTTCAACTCAGCATTGGAAACTAGGTAAAACAGGAGCTTCTCTTCAGTCCCATACACTGTACTTGCTGGGAACAGACCCGAATGCTATTAGCACTGTGTACGGCCAGAATAGCACAAGAGTAGTTTCCTTACCCTGAATGAACACTTAATGCTAGAACTTGAATCTGAACAAAATTCAACTCTGTTTAGGATGTTTAATTGAACACTAATATGCCATGCAAAAAACACTCTGCTTTTGAGAAATGGGCCTTCTTGCACTCTACTGTGTTTCCTTTAGGGCCAGTACAGTGAACTAGCTCAGAACAAAAGAACTCTGCTTCCTACACAAACGGGACATATCTAGTTCAACTCAGTATTGGACACTAAGTAAACAGGAGCTTCTCTTCAGTACAATACACTGTACTTGCTGGGACAGCCGCGAATGCAATTTGCACTGTGTATGGCCAGAATAGCACAAGATTTGTGTTCTTCAGCTGAATGAACACTTGCTGATAGGACTTGAAACTGAAAGTGATTCAACTCCGTTTAGGAAGTTTAATTGAACTCTAGTGTGCCATGCAAGAAAAACACTCAGCTTTTGAGAAACGGGCCTTCTTGCACTCTACTGTGTTTCCTATAGGGCCAGTACAGGAGCTCCCTCAGAACAAAAGAGCTGTGCTTCCTACACAAACGGGGCATATCTAGTTCAACTCAGTATTGGCAACTAAGTAAAACAGGAGCTTCTCTTCAGTCCCATACACTGTACTTGCTGGAATCAGACGCGAATGCTATTTGCACTGTGAATGGTCAGAATAGCACAAGAGTGTTATTATTAGCCTGAATGAACACTTGGTGCTAGAACTTGAAACTTAGCACGACTCAACTCCGTTTAGGAAGTTTAATTGAACCCTAGTGTGCCATTCAAGCAAAACACTCTGCTTTTGAGAAACGGGCATTGTTGCACTCTACTGTGTTTCCAATAGGGCCATTACAGTGAGGTAGCTCAGAACAAAAGAACTGTGTTCCTACACAAACGGGGCATATCTAGTTCGACTCAGTATTTGAAACTAGAAAAAACAGGAGCTTTTCTTCAGTCCAATATTCTGTACTTGCTGGGAACAGACGGGAATGTATTTGCACTGTATATGGCCAGAATACCACAAGAGTGATATTCTTAGCCTGAATGAACACTTCGTGCTTAAACGTGAAACTGAATGTGATTCAACTCCTTCTCGGAAGTTTAATTGAACCCTCGTGTGCCATGCAAGAAAAAGACCCTGCTTTTGAGAAACGGGCATTCTTGCACTCTACTGTGTTTTCTATAGGGCCAGTACAGTGATCTTGCTCAGGCCAAAAGAACTCTGCTTCCTACACAAACGGGGCATATCTAGTTCAACTCAGTAATTTACACTAAGTAAAACAGGAGCTTCTCTTCAGTCCCATACACTGTATTGCTGCGAACAGACGGGAATGCTATTTGCACTATGTATGGCCAGAATAGCACAAAATGGTGTTCTTTCCTTAATGAACACTTGCTGCTAGAACTTGAAACTGAAAGTGATTCAACTCCATTTAGGAAGTTTAATTGAACTCTAGTGTGCCATGCAAGAAAAACGCTCTGATTTTGAGAAACGGGCATTCATGCACTCTACTGTGTTTCCTATAGGGCCAGTACAGTGCTCTAGCTCTGAACAATAGAACTGTTCTTCTTGCACAAACGGGGCATATCAAGTTCAACTCAGTAATTTACACTAAGTAAAACAGGAGCTTCTCTTCAGTCCCATACACTGTACTTGCTGGGAACAGACTGGAATGCTATTTCCACGGGGTATGGCCAGAATAGCACAAGAGTGGTGTTCTTAGCCTGAATGAACACTTGCTGCTAGAACTTGAATCTCAACGTGATTCAACTCCGTTTAGGAGGTTTAATTGAACCCTAGTGTGCCATGCAAGAAAAATACTCTGCTTTTGAGAAACTGCATTCTTGCACTCTGCTGTGTTTCCTATAGGGTCAGTACAGTGAGCTAGCTCACAACAAAAGAACTGTGCTTCCTGTACAAATGCGGCATATCTACTTCAACTCAGTAATTTACACTAAGTAAAACAGGAGCTTCTCTTCTGTCCAATACACTGTACTTGCTGCGAACAGACGTGAATGCTATTTGCACTGTGTATGGCCAGAATAGCACAAGAGTGCTGTTCTTTCCTGAATGAACACTTGCTGCTAGAACTTGAAACTGAAAGTGATTCAACTTCGTTTAGGAAGTTTAATTGAACTCTAGTGTGCCATGAAAGAAAAACCCTCTGCTTTTGAGAAATGGGCATTCTTGCACTCTACTGTGTTTCCTATAGGGCCAGTACAGTGAGCTAGCCCAGAACAAAAGAACCGTGCTTCCTACACAAATGGGGCATATCTAATTCAACTCAGTATTGGAAACTAAGTAAAACAGGAGCTTCTCTTCAGTCCCATACACTGTACTTGCTAGAAACAGACGTGAATGCTATTTGCACTGTGTATGGCCAGAATAGCACAACAGTTGTGCTTGTAGCCTGAATGAACACTTGCTGCTAGTAATTGAAACTGAACGTGATTCATCTCCGTTTTGGAATTTTAATTGAATCCTATAGTGCCATGCAAGAAAAACTCTCTGCTTTTGAGAAACAGGCATACTTGCACTCTACTGTGTTTCCTATAGGGCTAGTACAGTGAGCTAACTCAGAACAAAAGAACTGTGCTTCTTACACAAACGGTGCATGTCTAGTTCAACTCAGTATAGCAAACTATGTAAAACAGGAGCTTCTCTTCAGTCCAACACACTGTACTTGCTTGGAACAGACGCGAATGGTATTTGCTCTGTGTATGGCCAGAATAGCACAAGAGTGGTGTTCTTAGCCTGAATGAACACTTGGTGCTAGAAATTGAATCTCAACGTGATTCAACTCCGTTTAGGAAGTTTAATTCAACTCTAGCGTGCCATACACGAGAAACACTCTGCTTTTGAGGAACGGGCATTCTTGCACTCTGCTATGTTTCCTATAGGGCCAGTACAGTGTGCTAGCTCAGAACAAAAGAACTGTGCTTCCTACACAAACAGGGCATATCTAGTTCAACTCAGTAATTGAAACTAAGTAAAACAGGAGCCTCTCTTCAGTCCAATACACTGTACTTGCTGGGAACAGATGCGAATGCTATTTGCACTGTGTATGGCCAGAATAGCACAAGAGTGGTTTTCTTCGCCTGAAAGAATACTTTGTGCTAGAACTTGAAACTGAACGTATTTTAACTCCATTTAGGAAGTTTAATTGAACCCTAGTGTGCCATGCACGAAAAACACTCTGCTTTTGCCAAACGGGCATTCTTGCACTCTATTGTGTTTCCTATAGGTCCAGAACAGTCAGCTGATTCAGAACAAAAAACTGTGCTTTCAAAACACAAGAGGCATACGTAGTCAACTCAGCATTGGAAACTCACTAGAATAGGAGCTTCCCTTCAGTCCAATACACTGTTATTGCTGGGAAAAGATGTGAGTGCTATATTTACTGGGTATGGACGGGAGAGCACAATAATGGCTGTTATTACACTATATAAACACTTGCTGCTAGAACTTGAAACTAATTGTGATTTAATTCCTTTTAGGAAGGGGAATTGAACCCTATCTTGCATAGAAGAAAACCACTCTACTTTTGAGAATGGTGCACTCTTGTACCATACTGTTTTTTCTAGAGGGCCAGAACAGTGAGCTGTCCTAGAACAAAAGAACTTTGCTTCAAACATATACAAGACATACCTAGTTCAAACTCTGAATTGAAAACTGATTTGAAGAGGAGATTCTCTTCAGTCCAATACACTATACTTGCTGGAGGCAGGCACCAGTGCTATTTGCACTGTATATGTCCAGGGGAACATAAGAGTGGCTGTTCTTAACCCAAATTATCACTTGATGCTAGAACTTTAAACTGAATGGGATTCAACTCCATTTAGAAAACTGAATTGAACCCTAGGTTGCCTACCAGAAAAACACTCTGATTTTGAGAAAGGGGAACTCCTGTACTCTACTGTGTTTCTTAAAGAACCAGAACAGTGAGCTGGCTAAGAACATAGGAACGGAGCTTCCTACACACTCAAGACATTCCACGTACAATTCAGCATTGGAAACTGACTCGATTAGGAGCTTCTTTTCAGTCCTATATACCATGTACTTGCTGGGAACAGAAGCAAGTGATATTTGCACTGGGTATGGCCAGGAGAGCACGAGTGGCTCTTCTTACCCTACATTAACACTTGTTGCTAGAACTTGAAATGAATGTGATTCAACTCAATTTAGGAAGGGGAATTGAACCCTAGCTTGCCATACTAGAAAAGCACTCTACGTTTGAGAAAGGGGCACTCTTGTATTCTACTGTGTTTCCTATAGGGCCAGAACAGTTAGCTGGCCCAGAAGAAAAGAACTGTGCTTCCAACAAACACGAGGCACACCTAAATCAACTCAGCATTGGAAACTGACTAGAATAGGAGCTCCTCTTCAGTCCAATACACTGTACTTGCTGGGAACAGAAGGAAGTGATATATGCACTGTGTATGGCCAGAGCACAAGAGTGGCTGTTCCTACCCTATATTAGCACTTTCTGCTAGAACTTGAAACTGAATGTGATTCAACTCAGTTTAAAAAGGGAATTGAACCCTAGCTTGCATTACTAGAAAAACAGTCTGCTTTTGAGAAAGGGGCACTCTTGTACTCTACTGCATTTCCTATAGAGCCAGAACAGTGAGCTGGCTCAGAAAAAATGAACTGTGCTTCCAACACACATGAGGCACACCTAGTTCAACTCAGGATTGGAATATGACTAGAATAGGAGCTTCTCTTCAGTCCAATACACTCTAATTGCTTTGAACAGACGCAAGTGCTATTGCACTGTATATGGCCAGGGGAGCACAAGAGTGGTTGTTCTTACCCAAATTATCACTTGAAGCTAGAACTAGAAACTGAATGGTATTCAACTTCATATAGAAAAATGAATTGATACCAAGCTTGCCTTACCAGAAACACTCTCTGCTTTTCAGAAAGGGGCACTCTTGTACTCTACTGTTATTCCTACAGGGCCAGAAGAGTGAGCTGGCTCAGAACAAAAGAAATGTGGTTCCTACAAACTCACGGCATTCCTAGTTCTTTTCACCATTGGAAAATGACTAGAATAGGAGCTTATCTTCAGTCCAATACCCTGTACTTGCTGGGAACAGAGGCAAGGGGTATTTCCACTGGCAATGGCCATGAGAGCACAAGAGTGGCTGTTCTTACCCTACATTAGCACTTGCAACTAGAACTTGAAACTGAATGTGATTCAACTCACTTTAGGAAGGTTAAATGAACCCTAGCTTGCCTTACCAAAAAACACTCTTCTTATGAGAAAAGGACACTCTTTTACTCTACTGTGTTTCTATAGAACCAGAACAGTGAGCTGGCTCAGAAAAAAGGAAAGGTGTTTCCTAGACTCTCAGGGCATACCTAGTTCAATTCAGCATTGGAAACTGAATACAGTAGGAGCTCCTCTTCAGTCAAATACTCTGTACTTTTTGAAAACAGACAGGAGTGTTATTTGCACTTTATATAGCCAGAAGAGCACAAGAGTGGCTCTTATTAACCTATATTAACACTTGCTGCTAGAACTTTAAACTGGATGTGATTCAACTCATTTTAGGAAGGGGAATTGATCCTAGTTTGCCTTACAAAAAAATTCTGCTTTTGAGAAAGGGGCACTCTTTTTCACTACTGTGTTTCCTATAGGGCCAGAACAGTGAGCTGGCTCAGAAGAAAAGAACTGTGCTTCCTACAAACACAGGGCATATCTGGTCAACTCAGTATTTGAAGCTAAGTAAAAGAGCAGCTCCTCTTCAGTCCAATAAACTGTACTTGCTGGGAACACTCGTGAGTGGTATTAGCACTATGTATGGCCAGGGGAGCTCAAGAGTGGCTGCTCTTACCCCAAATTAACACTTGCTGCTAGAACTTGAAACTGAATGGTATTCAACTCTATTTAGGAAGGGTAATTGGACCCTACTTGCCTTACTAGAAAAACACTCTGCTTTTGAGAAAGTGGAACTCTATTCCTCTACTGTGTTTCCTATAGGGCCAGAACAGTGAGCTGGCTCAAAACAAAAGAACTATGCTCGCAACACACAAGAGGCATACCTAGTTAAACTCAGCATTGGAAACTCACTAGAATAGGAGCTTCTCTTCTGTCCAATACATTGTACCAGTCAGTAAAAGAGCGCCAATCTTTAGCGGGGGTGTCTTTGTGGATCTCCGTGGGCCTCCATAGCTCTCTGCTTCCTCCCCTTCTCATGTGGTCTTCATTTACCATGGTCTCCTATTCCTTGTTCTCCCTCTCTTTTCTTGATCCAGCTAGGAGATCCACAAAGATACCCCCCGCAAAAGGCTGCTGGCAATGGTCGAGAGACGGCAGGAACTGACCTACTCTGGTGATGGGATGGCCAGGCACCCTGATTGTTGTGCCATAAACTCCATCCAAGGACTGAGGAATCTGGATGCAGACATCCACAGCTGGGCCACTGGTGGAGCACTGAGAGTCAAATTAGTGACAAAGAAGAGGGTTTATATGAGCGAGAATTGTTGAAGCCAAGGTTGGATAAAGCACAGGGACAAATAACCAAATGAATGGAAGCACAGGATCTATGAACCAAAAGCTGAGGGGCCCCCAACTGGATCAGGCCCCCTGAATAGGTGAGACAGTCATTTGGCTTGATCTGTTTGGGAGGCAGCTGTGCGGTGGTGCTGGGTCCTGGGCTCGTTGCATGAGTTGGCTGTTTGAATCCTGGGACTTATGCAGGGATGCTTGGCTTGGTCTGGGAGGGGGGCTCTGGACCTGCCTGGACTGCGTCTACCAGATCGATCCCGGTCCTCGGGGGAGACCTTGATCTGGAGGAGTTGGGAATGGGGGGTGGGCTGGGGGGAGGGGAGGGGGGCGAGAGGGGGAGAACAGGGGAATCTGTGGCTATTATATTGAACTGAATGGTGTTGTAAAATAAAAAAATCTACACCTTATTAAATCTATACCTTATTAAGAAATTTTTACCTCATTCTTCTCTTGAGCACATTTCTTTCTGTTAATATTTTTCTAGAAAAATGTTAAAATTTTCTTCTCAATAAACTGCTACTCAGAGGGCTGGAGAGATGTCTCAGTGGTTGAGAGCACCTGCTATGTTTCCAGAGGACCTGAGTTCAGTTCCTAGCACCCATGCAGAGCAGGAAAAAAATGAAATAGAAAAAAATTCAGGTAGACTGGACTCTGTAACTATGAAGGATTTATGCAATAAAAATCCATAAAATAAAAGAAAAGAGTGCCAATTTCTCAAAAGCAGAGTGTTTTTATTGTAAGGCAAGATAGGGTTCAATTACCCCTCTTAAAGGGAGTTGAATCACATTCAGTTTCAAGTTCTAGCAGTAAGTGTTAATATAGGGTAAGAACAACCACTCTTATTCTCCTCTGGCCATACACAGTGCAAATAGGACTTGCGTCTGTTCCCAGAAAGGACATTGTATTGGACAGAAGAGAAGTTCTTATTCTAGTCACTTTCAAATGATGAGTTGAACTAGGTATGCCTCCTGTCATTTGGAAGCACACTTCTTTTGTTCTGAGCCACCTAACTGTTCTGGCACTATAGGAAACACAGTAGAGTACAAGAGTACCCCTCTCTCAAAAGCAGAGTGACTTTCTTGTAAGGCAAGCTCCGGATCATACCACTTCCTAAACGGAGTTGAATGACATTCAGTTTCAAGTTCTAGCAGCAAGTGTTAAATTAGGATAAGAACAGTCACTCTTGTGCTTCCCTGGCCATAAAAAGTACAATTTGAACTCACGTCTGTTCTTAGATAATACATTGTATTGGACTGAAGAGAAGCTCCTATTCTAGTCAGTTTCCAATGATGAGTTGAAATAGTTATGCCTCGTGTCTGTTGAAAGCACACTTATTTTTTCTGAGCCAGCTCACTGTTCTGGCCCTATAGGAAACACAGTAGAGTACAAGAGTGCCCCCTACTCAAAAGCACAGTGTTTTTCTTGTAAGGCAAGCTACCATTTAATTCCACTTTCTAAACGGAGTTGAATCACATTCACTTTCAAGTTCTAGCAGCAAGTGTTAATATAGTGTAATAACAGCCACTCTTGTGCGCTACTGGCAATACACAGTGTTTATAGTAGTCGCGACTGTTCCCAGCAAGTACAATGTATTGAACCTAAGATAAGCACCAATTCTAGTCAGTTTCCAATGCTGGGTTGAACTAGGTATGACTCGTGTGTGTTGGAATAACAGTTCATTGTTCTGAGCCAGCTCATTGTTTGGCCCTATAGGAATCACAGTAGAGTACAAGTGTGCCCCTTTCTCACGAGCAGAGTGTTTTCCTTGTAAGGCAAGCTAGGGTTCAATTTTCAGACTTAAAGCCAGTTGATGCACATTCACATTCAAGTTCAGGTAACAAATGTTAATTTAAGGCAAGAACAGCCACTCTTGACTCCCCCGGCCATACACAGTACAAATTGCACCCATGTCTGTTCCTAGCAAGTACAGTGTATTAAACTAATGAGAAACTTCTATCAGCAAGTGTTAACATAGGGTAAGAACAGCTCCTGTAGTTCTCTCCTTGCTGTACACAGTGCAAATAGCTCCCAAGTCTGTTCCCAGCAAGTACTGTGTATTGGATTGAAGAGAAGCTCCTATTATTCAGTTTCCAATGATGAGTTGAACTAGGTATGCCTCGTGTGTGTTGAAAGCTCAGTTCTTTTGTTATGAGCCATGTCACTGTTCTGACCCTATAGGAAACAAAGTAGAGTACAAGAGTGTCCCTTTCTCAAAAGCAGAGTGTTTTTCTTATAAGGCAAGCTAGGCTTCAGTTCTTTTTCCTAAACGAATTTGAATCAAATTCAGTGTCAAGTTATAGCAGCAAGTGTTATTATAGGGTAAGAAGAAGCACTCTTTTGCTCACCAGGCCATACACAATGCATTTAGTACTCGTGTCTGTTCCCAGCAAGTACAGTGTATTGGACTGAAGAAAAGCTCCTATTCTAGAGTTTTCAATGCTGAGTTGAACTAGGTATTCCTCGTGTGTGTTGAAAGCACAGTTCGTTTGTTATGAGCTAGCTTACTGTTCTGGCCCTATAGTAAACACAGTAGGGTACAACAGCGCCCCTTTTTAAAAGCAGAGTGTTTTCTTGTAAGGCAAGCTAGGGTTCAATTCTCCTTCCCAAACGGAGTTGAATCACTTTCAGTTTCAAGTTCTGGCAGCAAGTGTTAATATAGGGTAAGGACAGCCACACTTGTGCTCTCATGGTCATACACATTGCAAATTGCACTTGCGAATGTTCCCAGCAAGTTCAGTGTATGGGACTGAAGAGAAGCTCCTATTTTCGTCAGTTTCCAATGCTGAATTGAAATACGTATGCCTTTTGTGTATAGGAAGAACAGTTCTTTTGTTCTGAGCCAGGTCACTGTTCTGGCCCTGTAGGAAACACAGTAGAGTAAAAGAGTGCCCCTTTCTCAAAAGCACAGTGTTTTTTGTAAGGCAAGCTATGGTCAATTCCCCTTCCTAAACGGAGTTGAATTGCATTCAATTTAAAGTTCTAGCAGCAAGTGTTAATATAGGTTAATAACAGCCACTCTTGTGCTCTTCTGGCCATACACTGTGCAAATAACACCCGTGTCTGTTCTCAGCTAATACAGAGTATTGGACTGAAGAGGAGCTGCTATTGAAGTCAGTTTCCAATGATGAATTGAACTAGGTATGCCCTGAGAGTCTAGGAAGCACCATTCCTTTGTTCCAAGGCTTCTCACTGTTCTGGTCCTATAGAAAACATAGTAGAGTACAAGAGTGCCCTTTTGTCAAAAGCAGAGTGTTTTTCTGGTGAGGCAAGCTAAAGTTCAATACATTTTTCTAAATGGAGTTGAATCCCATTAAGTTTCAAGTTCCAGCAGCAAGTGTTAATTTTGGGTAAGAACAGCCACTCTTGTGCTCTTCTGGCCATACACAGTGCAAATAGCACTCGCGTCTGTTCTCAGCAAATACAGTGTATTGGACTGAACAGAAACTCCTATTCTATTCAGTTTCTAATGCTGAATTGAACTAGGTATGCCCTGAGAATGTAGGAAGCACCTTTCCTTTGTTCTGAGCCAGCTCACACTTCTGGTGCTGTAGGAAACACAGTAGAGTACAAGAGTGCCCCTTTCTCAAAAGCAGAGTGTTTTTCAGGTAAGGCAAGGTAGGGTTGAATTCCCCTTCCAAAACGGAATTGAATCACATTCACTTTCAAGTTCTAGCAGCAAATGTTAATTTAGGGTAAGAACAGCCACTCTTGTGCTCTCCTGGCCATACACAGTTCAAATTGCACTGACATCTGTTCCCAGCAAGTACAATGTATTGGACTGAAGAGAAGCAACTCTTCTACTCAGTTTCTAGTCCTGAGTTGAAGTACGCATGCCTTGTGTGTGTTCGAAGCACAATTCTTTTGTTCAGAGCCTGCTCACTGTTCTGGCCCTATAGGAATGCAGAGTGTTTTACTTGTAAGGCAAGCTAGGCTTCAATTCAACTTCCTAAACGGAATTGAATCAAATTCAGTTTCAAGCTATAGCAGCAAGTGTTAATATAGGGTAATAACAGCCACTCTTGTGCTCTTCTTGCCAGAGTGCAAATATCACTCACGACTGTTAACAACAAGTACAGTGTATTGGACAGAAGAGAAGCTCCTATTCTAGTCAGTTTCCAATACTGAGGTGAACCTGGTATGCCTCGTGTGTGTTGGAAGCACAGTTCTCTTGTTCTGTTCCAGCTCCCTGTTCTGGACCTACGGGAAACAAAGTAGAGTACAAGAGTGCCCCTTTTTCAAAATCAGAGTGTTTTTCTTGTAAGGCAAGTTAGGGTTCAATTCACCTTCCTAAACAGAGTTGAATTCGATTTAGTTTCAAGGCTAGCAGCAAGTGTTACTATTGCGTAAGAACAGCCATTCTTGTGCTCCCATGCCATACACAGTGCAAATAGCACTCGCGTCTTTTCTCAGCAAGTACATTGTATTGGACTGAAGAGAAGCTAGGGTTCATTTCCCGTTTCTAAACGGAGTTGAATCACATCCAGTTTCAAGTTCTAACAGCAAGTGTTAATATAGGGTTATAAGAGCCACTCTTATGCTCTCCTGGATATACACAGTGCAAATAGCACGTGCGTCTGTTCCCAGCAAGTACAGTGTATTGGATTGAATAGAAGCTCCTATTCTAGTCAGTTTCCAATGCTGAGTTGAACTAGGTATTCCTCGTGTGTGATGGAAACACAGTTCTTTTGTTCTGAGAAAGCTCACTGTTCTGGCCCTACAGGAAACACAGTGCAGTACAAGAATGACCCTTTCTCAAAAGCAGAGTGTTTTTCTTGTAAGGCAAGCTGGTTCAATTCCCCTTCCTAAATGGATTAACCACATTTCGTTTCAAGTTCTAGCAGCAAGTGTTAATGTAGTGTAACTAAAGCCACTTTTGTGCTCTCCTGGCCATACACAGTGCAAATAGCAATCGCAACTAAACGGAGTTGAATCACATTCAGTTTCAAGTTATAGCAGCAAGTGTTAATATAGTATAATAAGAGCCACTCTTGTGCTCTCCTGGCTAAACAGAGTGCAAATATCCCTCGCGACTTTTAATAGCAAGTACAGTGTATTGGTTGAAGAGAAGCTCCTATTCTAGTCAGTTTCCAATACTGAGGTGAACCTGGTATGCCTCGTGTTCGTTGGAAGCACAGTTCTTTTCTTCTGAGCCAGCTCACTGTTCTGGACCTATAGGAAATACAGTAGAGTACAAGAGTGACCCTTTCTCAAAAGCAGAGTGCTTTACTTGTAAGGCAAGCTAGGGTTCAATTCCCCTTTCTAAATGGAGTTGAAACACATTCAGTTTCATGTTCTGGCAACAAGTGTTTATTTAGGGTAAGAAGAGCCACTCTTGAGTTCCCCTGGCCAAACACAGTGCAAAAAGCACTCGCATCTGTTCTTAGCAAGTACAGTGTATTGGACTGAAGAGAAGCTCCTATTCTTGTCAGTTTCCAATGCTGAGTTTAACTTGGTATGCCTCGTGTGTGTTGGAAGCACAGTTCTTTAGTTTTGAGCCATGTCACTGTTCTGGCCTTATAGAACAAGCAGTAGAGTATAAGAGTGTCCCTTTCTCAAAAGCAGAGTGTTTTTCTAGTAAGGAAATCTAGGGTTCAATTCCCCTTTATGGTGATATTTTATTTGTACTGAAATATGATTTTATTTGTATGTTAATAAATAAAGTTGCCCTGTGGTCAGAGCTATTAGAGCCATAGCAAGAGTGTCGTGGTTAGAAGAGCTAGGTTGATTACTGTGTGTTCAGGGATACAGCCAGTATTTGAGACATACGCTTTTAAGACCTGGAGTGCGGTACTTACAGGCAGTGTCGAGGCAGTCATATCGTTGGGTTTACAACCAATGAGAAGGCAGAACAGAAAGACTATTTAAAGACAGACAAATAGGAAGAAGATCTCTCTTGGGGAAGCTAGGAGCACTGTGGGAGGTAAGATTTTAGCTCTGAGCTCTGCCCTCTCGGCTTTCTCTTTTACATTGGCTCTGTGTTTCTTATTTTAATAAGACGATTGGTTACATCTACATCTGGCGCACAACGTGACAAGAATCCATCAAAAACTGCTTTGGGCCGGCTCCCTAGTCTGAGCAGCCAGCTCATTAGCCCGAGCAGCCGATTCCTAGCCCGAGCAGCTGGCTCCCTAGCCCCAGCCCAGGCCTGCATGGCCTCAGGCCGGACTAACTGTGAGCTGCTAGCTTAAAGCCAGTGTTACAAAGAACTCAGGCCTGCCCTGCCAAACAGGGCCCCTGCCTGTAAAGCCAAGCCTTGACTTGGCTCAAGAGGGAATAAGTGGCTGGATTTAAGCTTTAGCTGGCTATGCTTTCACTTTCACTTTCGCTTTTGCTTTCTCTCTGTCTCTCTCTCTCTCTCCCCTCTCTCTCTCTCTCTCTCCCTCGATTCACACTTAGGTCACTAGGTGGCTGGATTGAAATTCGCTTCGATTTCTACTGTTCTACTCACATTTGGTAAGTCATAAAGGAAACTATTTAAAAGACAAATTTTTTCCACATTTAAAAAAATGGGTTTTATGTGTACATTGGAAGAAAATTGGGTTTTGTTTGAAATTTTAGGCAGTCTGACAATGGAACAACTATATGAGAAGATTAGTATTAATGGAATTATGCAGTTTATCACCATGCTTATCCTCATTTTACTATTTAAAAAGATAGTCGATTTAAGTGCCAGGATGACATCTTTAGAAAAACTTGTTAAACCTGTAAAAATTCAGACAAAAGAAATTAACAGTAAAGTTGGTTCAAGTTTGGATAATAAGGTTACAGAAAGGAAGCCTATTTTCACACAGTCACCCTTAATTTATCCTGTAACCGTACAGCTGTTGCCTGATCAAATGATTGCACAAAATATTTGGGCTCCAATTGAACTGTTGGATTTTAAAAGGTTTAAGGAGGCAATAGTATCTTATGGCATGCATTCCACATATGTAAAGCAAATGTTAAACTCTTGGTCAACATATAATGGGTTTGTACCACAGGACTGGCGGGAGCTGGCACAAGCTGTTCTGGAACCCAGCCAGAGACTTCAATTTCTAACGTGGTTTAAGGAGGAGGCTAAAAACATTGAAAAACAATGGAGGGATAAAGGAATAAAAGTTTGTCAGGATCAGCTTATTGCAGAAGGCCAATATGCTTCAGTACAAACACAATGTTTATATGATGTCCAAACTCTAATTTTATGTCGAATGGCAGCCTTGAATGCATTGGACAGAGTTGAGGAACCAGGAAAAAAACCTGAGTCATTTACAAAGGTTATGCAAGGTCCAAAGAATATTTCACAGATTTTTTTTACACAGACTGGCTTCAGCAGTAAAGAGAATGGTCTCAGAATCAGAAGCTAGTAAGGCAATAATTGAAGCTTTGGCATTTGAGAATGCGAATGCAGCATGCAAAAGAATAATCAGGCCATTAAAGGCAAGATCTGCACCTTTGGAAGATTGGATTAGAGAAACAATTAATGTTGAGGCTGATGAGCATGATGATACGTGGGTAGGAGAAGTAATTTCGAAAGGTTTGAGGAGTGTTAGATGTTTTGGATGTGGAAAGCAAGGACATTTTAAAAGGGACTGTAAACAGGTCATTCCTAGAAGCAATGTTTCTTCACAGAACAATGGCAACAGAATGCCCCTTCCTTCTGGAGTATGCAGAAGGTGTGGTAAGGGAAAACACTGGACCAATGAATGTAGATTAACAAAGAACAGACAGGGTAATCCTTTGCCTCAGTTTTCGGGAAACTCCCGGAGGGGCCTCATGCAGGCCCCCATAGCAAAACCAGTTCAAACCTTTCCTGCAGCTGTAGAGGAAATCCCTGCTCAGAGCGATTAATTAACCAAATGCCTATTCGAATAAATCATGCTGGTCAGGATGATGAAACAGAGAGAATAGAAAATTCAGGAGAAAACATAAAGAAAATTTTTTGGCAAACTTCTATTAATAAACAAAGACCAAAATTAACGATAAAAATAAATGGTGTTTTGTTGTCTGGTCTGGTAGACACAGGTGCGGACGTTACCATAATTGCACCAGAATTTTGGCATCCAGCTTGGCCTCTTCAGGAGGTAAATGTTCAACTGTTAGGAATTGGGACATTATCTCAGGTGAAACAGAGTGCAAGATGGCTCAAATGTATAGGTCCAGAAGGACAGAGAGGAAAATTAAAACCATATGTGGCTAACATAGCTATGAACCTGTAGGGTAGAGACTTATTGCAACAATGGAATACTCAGAATAACATACCTCCAATCTAAGTAACAAATCATAAACTAGCACATGTTTCTGAGAGAAATATTAGAAGGCATTATTTTGAGTGGTCACCAGCCATCCATATTATATAAGAACAGGGCACAACAACTGATAATCTTCCAAAGATACCAACAGCTCTGCCTTTAAAATGGTTAACAGACAAGCCTGTATGGGTTCAGCAATGGCCTTTAACAACAGAGAAACTCCAGGCTTTAGAAGAGCTGGTAGAAGAACAATTAAATGTTCAGCATATTGAACAGTCAACCAGCCCTTGAAATTCTCCTGTATTTGTTATTAAAAAGAAATCTGGGAAATGGAGAATGGTAATAGACCTTAGAGCAATAACAAAGTAATTCAGCCAATGGGCTCTCTACAATCTGGAATTCCTTTGCCTACTCTGTTCCCAAAAGGATGGCTCCTCATTTTTGTCTTTTAGGAGAATGAAGGTTAAGGAATCTGAAGAACACAAGACAAATGAGACAACTGAAGAAAAGCGACAAATCATCTATCCCAGGAAACAGAGTGAAATGGCGTATGGGTATATATAATCTAAAAAATTTTATGTCTTCCTAAATGTTTGTTTCTGCTTTTCTCTAAAGATTTAACACTATTGGTGTTCTAATAGTCCCAGTTCAATTAAAATTTAAAGCTGACTTTGGAGTTGGAGAATGGCTCTCTCCTTCTTTAAACTCAAGCATGTTGTTAAAAGGAAAATGCAAACTCCCTGTATCATGCCAGAATAAAAGAGCCATCTTCTGCTATAGGACAGGACAAAAGCCAAATTAATTAAGGGACTATTCCATTACTAATCTCAACTCTTTGATGCTATTCTGATACTTTAAACTTTTCTTAAAGTATAAATTTTATATCAAAATTTACAAGATTTATATATATATACATTTTAAACTTTGTTAAGATATGAATGGTCATATAGAGTGCTAACTAATTCTAGAAAAAAGGCTTCAATTAGCTGCATATATATGTCTTTGTGTTCGAGTCTCTTATCAGTTTTCTGCAGGAAATCACGGCCAGGCCTAACATCAACTGAAGTCTCCAGGAAGAAGATGGGGCCCCATAACAACAACAATTCCACGTGGACAATAATAATATCATTAAGCTGACAAACATCACCTACAGATCAGCTTTGAACTACAAGGTGCTCAGAGCAATTTTGAGATGACTAGCTGAGATGATCCAGTCTCAAAGACTACTTGAATAAGAAAGAACTTCAGATAAACCCTGAACTTTGGCATTATACACAGACTGGATAATAATGAAGGATATAGTTACCTTTGCTAGAATTTGACAATTAACCTAAAATTTTTCTTTCAGGATAAAGATAACTTCGCCCATACCCAGCAGGAAGCAATTTTAAGAATATGACGCACACATTCCCAAAGAGGTGGTGTGGGGCGGGTGGTTTTTTTTTTTGTCTTTTTAATGGGTTTTGGGTCTGGGATAATTTTCATTATTTAGGGGGGTTGATTACAAGTTGTTGTCAAGTGTTAGGAAAAAGGCTATGCAAAAGAGATTAGATTTAAGGTTCTTGTTTAAAAAAAGAAAGAAAAGAAAAGAAAAAGATAATTACTAGTTTTAAATACTTTACAATATTACCAACTATTAGGATATAAAGAAATGAAAGTTAGTAGTTAGACATTACAATAGAAATTGCAGTCATATTAGATATGTTTTAAAAATTGAGCAGATATATTTTAGACAGGTCATCTTCAAACCCTTCAGAGATCTACCGAATATGGCATTTAAAATGTTTTAATAACTTAGAAATTTTTCTTTTTTGAGACATGTCAGCTCCTGGCAGTACCAATCTACTTCAGAGAAAATATGGGCATTGAAGAAACTGCATATGGAGTTAATTTTCATTTTTGCAAAAGTTAGCCACTGGACAACAAAGTATCCTCGAATCAACTCGACAAAATGGACAGACAGAACACGGAACAAAGGACTACCGATTCCTGCCAAAACAAGTGTGGTTACGGCTTTATCAAAAGGCATCTTCTGAGACAAGGACAATATGGCACCATCCATGAAGTGGCCTTCACAATCCGGAAAAGGTACAGTGCCCTTTTCTTTGAAGGCAGCTTAACAGGCAGTGGGCCGATGGCTTCTGTTGTGCAATGGAACAGCAACTGAAAGCTCATGCCTCTCAATAGTAGACTGGCATTTAATAGAGGGATGTGGAGAAGAAGGGGATGCTGAGATGAAGACATATGTACACAGCCAAGAAGAATGGACAGCAGAATTCAAAAACCATCAACAATTTCCAGAATTTAAAATCCTGAATCATGACATGACACTAGTGGAATTCAGGTGTTTCTGGTACATGGACTGCTCTCACCCAATGTGAGGTTGAACTGTTGACCTTGTGTACAATCTACTTCACAAATGAGTCTGTCAGATACAATAAGCCTATAGGCTGAAGATGATGCCCCAACACTGCAGAGAAACCTCAGGGGACTCTCCAGGCAGCTGACTGTTTCTGTCAACTCACACTACTTTTGTGCACTTCCTGTTTTTATTTTTGTTAGCTAATATTATTTCCTTCTTCGGTCTCTGAGGGAGTTGAAGATTAGCTAGTTATACTTGAAGATTAATTAGGATAGAAAGTGAATTAGATACATTTTGGACTTATTGAAATAGTATAAATAAGGGAATTATTTTCTCTGATTTGTCAAATAAATTGACTAGACATCGTTTAGGTATTTGTTACTTGTATATATTGTATATAGTTATTGTACTTTTGTGTATAGTTTTTCTTTTGTTAGTTATAATCTTTTGCCTTTTTTATTTTTTTAAAATAGAAAAGGGGAAATATGGTGATATTTTATTTGTACAGAAATATGATTTTAATTGTATGTTAATAAATAAAGTTGCCCTGGGGTCAGAGCTATTAGAGCCATAGCAAGAGCGTCGTGGTTAGAAGAGCTACGTAGATTTCTGTGTGTTCAGGGATACAACCAGTATTTGAGACATACGCTTTTAAGACCTGGAGGGCAGTACTTACAGGCAGTGATGAGGCAGTCATATGGTTGGATTTACAACCAATGAGAAGGCAGAACAGAAAAACTATTTAAAGACAGACAAACAGGAAGAAGCTCTCTCTCGGGGAAGCTAGGAGCACTGCAGGAGGTAATATTTTAGCTCTGAGATCTGACCTCTCGGCTTTCTCTTTTACATTGGATCTATGTTTCTTATTTTAATAAGATGATTGCGTACATCTATATCCGTTCCTAAATGGAATTGAATCACATTCAGTTTTAAGTGCTAGGAGCAAGTGTTAATATAGGGTAATAATAGCCACTCTTGTGCTCTCCTGGCAAAAAACAGTGACAATAGAACTCGTGTCTGTTCTTAGCAATACAGTGTGTTGGACTGAAGAGAAGCTCCTATTCTAGTCAGTTTCCAAAGCTGAAGTGAAATAGGTATGCCCCGTTTGTTTGAAGCACAGCTCTTTTGTTCTGAGCCAGCTCTCTGTGTGGCCCTATAGGAAACACAGTAGACTCCAAGAGTGCCGATTTCTCAAAAGCAGAGTGTTTTTCTTGTAAGGCAAGCTAGGGTTCAATTCCCATTCCTGAACAAAGTTGAATCACATTCAGTTTAAAGTTTTGGCAGCAAGTGTTAATATAGGGCAAAAATAGCCACTCTCGTGCTATCCTGACCAAACACAGTGCAAATATCACTCGCGACTGTTAACAGCAAGTACAGTGTATTGGACTGAAGAGAAGCTCCTATTCTAGTAAGTTTCCAATGCTGAGGTAAACTAGGTATGACTCGTGTGTTGGAAGCACAATTCTCTTGTTCAGAGCCTGCTAACTGTTCTTGCCCTAAAGAAACACAGTAGAGTACAACAGTGACCTTTTCTCAAAAGCAGAGTGTTTTACTTGTAAGGCAAGCTAGGCTTCAATTCCACTTGCTAAACCGAGTTGAATCACATTCAGTTTCAAGTTACAGCAGAGCAAGTATTAATATAGGGTAATAACAGCCACTCTTGGGCTCTCCAGGCCAAACACAGTACAAATATCACTCGTGACTGTTAACAGCAAATACAGTGTATTGGAATGAGGAGAAGCTCCTATTATAGTCAGTTTCCAATGCTGAGGTGATCTAGGTATGCCTCGTGTGTGTTGGAAGCACAGTTCTTTTCTTCTGAGTCAGCTCACTGTTCTGGACCTATAGGAAATACAGTAGAGTACAAGAGTGCCCCTTTCTCAAAAGCAAAGTGATTTTCTTGTAAAACAAGCTAGAGTTCAATTCCCCTTCCTAAACGGAGTTGAATCACATTCAGTTTCAAGTTCTAGCAGCAAGTGTTAATATAGTGTAAGAAGAGCCATTCTTGTGCTCCCCTGGTCATACACAGTGCAAATAGCACCTGCGTCTCCTCTCAACAAGTTCACTGTATTGGACTGAAGAACAGCTCCTGTCCTAGTCAGTTTCCAATGCTGAGTTGAACTATGTATCCCTCGTGTGTGTTGGAAGCACAGTTCTTTTGTTCTGAGCCAGCTCATTCTTCTGGCCTTTTAGGACAAACAGTAGAGTACAAGAGAACCCCTTTCTTAAAAGCAGAGTGATTTTCTTGTAAGGAAAGCTAGGGTTCAATTCCCCCTCCTAAACAGAGTTGATTCACGTTCAGTTTCAAGTTATAGCAGCAAGTGTTAATATAGTGTATTAATAGCCACTCTTTTGCTGTTATGGTCATAAAAAGTACAAAAAAGCCGGGCGTTGGTGGCGCACGCCTTTAATCCCAGCACTCGGGAGGCAGAGGCAGGCGGATCTCTGTGAGTTCAAGACCAGCCTGGGCTACCAAGTGAGCTCCAGGAAAGGCGCAAAGCTACACAGAGAAACCCTGTCTCGAAAAACCAAAAAAAAAAAAAAAAGTACAAAAAGCACTCGCGTCTGTTCCCAGCAAATACAGTGTATTGAACTGAACAGAAGCTCCTATTCTAGTCAGTTTCCAATGCTGAGTTGAACTCGGTATGCCTCCTGTGTGTTGGAAGCACAGTTCTTTTGTTCTGAGCCAGCTCACTGTTCTGGCCCTATCGGAAATACAGTAGAGTACAAGAGTGCCCCTTTCTCAAAAGCAGACTGTTCCTCTTGTAAGGCAAGCTAGGGTTCAATTCCCTTCCTAAACGCAGTTGAATCACATTCACTTTCAAGTTCAGGAAACAAGTGTTAATTTAGGGTAAGAATAGCCACGCTTGTGCTCCCCTGGATATTCACAGTACAAGTAGCACTCGCGTTTGTTATTAGGAAGTATAGTGTATTAGACCAAGGAGAAAGTCCCCTTCCTAAATGGAGTTGAATCACATTCAGTTTCAAGTTCTAGCAGCAAGTGTTAATATAGGGTAATAACAGCCACTCTTGTGCTCCTTTACGATGCAGAGTGCAAATAGATCTCAAGGCTGTTTCCAGCAATATAGTGTATTGGACTGAAGAGAAGCTCCTAGTCTAGTCAGTTTCCAAAGCTGAGTTGAACTAGGTATGCCTCGTGTGTTGGAAGCACAGTTCTTTTGTTCTGTGCTAGCTCACTGTTCTGCCCATAGAGGAAACACAGTAGAGTATAAGAGTGCCCCGTTCTCAAAAGCAGAGTATTTTTCTTGTAAGGCAATCTATGCTTCAATTTCACTTCCTAAACTGAGTTGAATCACATTCAGTTTCATGTTCAGGCAGCTAGGGTTAACTTAGAAAAAGAACAGACATGCCTGTGCTCCCCTGGCCCTACACTGTGGAAATAGCACTCGCGAGTGTTCCTAGTAAGTACGTTTTATTGGACTGAAGAGAAACTCCTATTGTAGTCAGTTTACAATGCTGAGTTGAACTAGGTATGCCTCGTGTGTGTTAGAAGCACATTTCTTTTGTTCTGAGACAGTTAACTGTTCTGGGCATTTAGGAAACACAGTAGAGTACAAGAGTGCCCCTTTCTCAAAAGCAGAGTGTTTTTGTTGTAAGGCAAGCTAGGGTTCAATTCCCCTTCCTAAATGGACTTGAATCACATTCAGTTCCAAGTTCTATCAGCAAGTGTTAATTTGGGGTAGAAACAGCCACTCTTATGCTCTCCTGGCCGTACATAGTGCTAATAGCACTCTCGACTGTTCCAAGCAAGTACAGTGTATTGGACCAAAGATAAGCTCCTATTCAAGTCAGTTTCCAATGCTTAGTTGAACTAGGTATGCCTTGTGTGTTGGAAGCCCGGTTCTTTGTTCTGATCCAACTCACTGTTCTGGTCCTATAGGAAACACAGTAGAGTACAAGAGTGCCCCTTTCTCAAAAGGAGATTGTTTTTCTTGTAAGGCAAGCTATGGTTCAATTCCACTTCCTAAACGGAGTTGAATCACATTCAGTTTCATGTTCAGGCAGCTAGGGTTAATATAGGGTAATAACAGCCACTCTTGTGCTTTCCTGGACAAATACAGTGCAAATAGCACTCGTGAATATTTCAAGCAACTACAGAGTATTGGACTGAAGAGAAGTTCCTATTCTCGTCAGTTTCCAATGATGAATTCAACTAGGTATGCCTCGTTAGTTTTGGTAGCCCAGTTCTTTTATTCTGAGCCTAATCCCTTTCCTGGCCCTAGAGGAAGCACAGTAGAATACAAGAGTGACCCTTTCTCAAAAGCAGAGTGTTTTTCTTGTAAGGCAAGCTAGGATTCAATTCCCCTTCCTAAACGTTGATGAATCACATTCAGGTTTAAGTTCTAGCAGCAAATGTTAATTTAGGGTAAGAACAGCCATTCTTGTTCTCCCCTGGATATTCACTGTGCAAATAGCACTCGCGTCTCTTCTTAGCAAGTACAGTGTATTGACTGAAGAGGTGCTCATATTCTAGTCAGTTTCCAAAGCTGAGTTGAACATGGTATGCCTCTTTTGTTATGGAAGCACAGTTCTTTGATTCTCAGCCAGCTCACGATTCTGGCCATATAGGAAACACAGTAGGGTACAAGAGTGACCCTTTCTCAAAAGCAGAGTGTTTTTCTTGTAAGGCAAGCTGGCGTTCATTTCCCCTTCTTAAACAGAGTTGTATCACCTTCAGTTTTAAGTTCTAGAAGCAAGTATTAACATAAGGTAATAACAGCCACTCTTGTGCTCTTCTGGCAATACACAGTGCAAATAGCCCTCGATTCTCATACTAGCTACACAGTGTATTGGACTGAAGAGAAGCTCCTATTCTAGTCAGTTACCAATGTTGAGTTGAAGTAGGTATGCCTCGTGTGAGTTGGAAGCACAGTTCTTTTGTTCTGAGCCAGCTCACAGTTCTGGCCATATGTGAAACAAAGTCGAGTACAAGAGTGCCCCTTTCTCAACAGCAGAGTGTTTTTCTTGTAAGGCAAGCTAGGTTTCAATTCCCCTTCCTAAACGGAGTATAATCACATTCCCTTTCAAGTTCAGGCAACAAGTGTGAAATTAGTGTAAGAACAGCCACTCTTGTGCTCCCCAGGCCATACACAGTACATAAAGCACTCGCATTTGTTCTTAGCAAGTACACTGTATTGGATTGAAGAGAAGCTACTATTCTAGTCAGTTTCCAATGCTGAGTTGAAGTAGGTATGCGTCTTGTGTATTGGAAGCACAGTTCTTTTGTTCAGAGCCAGCTCACTGTTCTGGCCCAAAAGGAAAAACAGTCAGTACAAGCGTGACTCTTTCTAAAAAAGAGAGTCTTTTTCTTGTAAGGCAAGCTAGGGTTCAGTTCCCCTTCCTAAATGGAGTTGAATCACATTCAATTTAATGTTCAGGCAAGAAGTGTTAATTTAGGGAGAGAAGAGCCACTCTTGTGCTCCCCTGGCTATTCACAGTACAACTAGCACTCCCGTCTGTTCTTAGCAAGGACAGTGTATTGTACTGAATAGAAGCTCCTATTCTAGTCAGTTTCCAATGCTAAGTTCAACTAGGTATGCCTCGTGTGTGTTGGAAGCAGAGTTCTTTGGTTCTGAATCAGCTTCCTGATTTGGACATATAGGAAACACAGTAGAGTACAAGAGTGACCCTTTATCAAAAGCAGAGTGTTTTCCATGTAAGTCAAGTTAGGGTTCAATTCCACTTCCTAAACGGAGTTGAATCATAATCAGTTTCAAGTTCGATCAGCAAGTGGTAATATAGGGTAATAATAGCAAATCTTGTGCTCTCCTGGCCAAACACAGTGCAAATGGCACTGGCGTCTGTTCCTAGCAAGTACAGTGTATTGGACTGAAGAAAAGCTCCTATTCTAGTCCGTTTCAAATGCTGAGGTGAACTAGGTATGCCTCGTGTGTTTTGGACACAGTTCTTTTGTTCTGAGCCAGCTCACTGTTCTGGACCTCTAGGAAATACAGTAGAGTACAAGAGTGCCCCTTTCTCAAAAGCAGAGTGTTTTTCTGGTAAGGCAAGCTAGGGTTCAGTTCCCCTTCATTAATGGAGTTGAATCACATTCAGTTTCATGTTCAGGCAACAAGTATTAATTTAGGGTAAGAACAGCCACTTTTTTGTTCCACTGGCCATACACAATGTAAAAAGCACTCACATTTGTTCTTAGCAAGTACAGTGTATTGGTTTGAAGAGAAGCTCCTATTCCAGTCAGTTTCCAATGCTGAGTTGAACTAGGTATGCCTCGTTTGTGTGTAAGCACAGGTCTATTGTTTTGAGCCTCCTCACTGTTCTGGCCCTATAGGAAACACAGTAGAGTACAAGTGTGCCCCTTTCTCAAAAGAAGAGTGTTTGTCTTGTAAAGCCAGCTAATGGTTCAATTCCCATTTCTTAACGGGTTGAATCTCAATCAGTTTCAAGTACTTTCTTCAAGTGTTAATTGAGGTTAAGATCAGCCACTCTTGTGCTTCCCTGGCTATAAACAGTACAAATAGCACTCGCGTCTGTTCTCAGCAAGTACAGTGTATTAGACTGAAGAGAAGCTCGTATTCTAGTCAGTTTCCAATGCTGAGTTGAACTAGGTATGCCTCTTGTATGTTGGAAGCACAGTTCTTTTGTTCTGAGCCACCTCACTATTCTGTCTCTATAGGAAACACAGGAGAGTACAAAAGTGCCCCTTTCTCAAAACAGTGTTTTTCTTGTAAGGCAAGCTAGGGTTCAATTCCACTTCCTAAAAGGTGTTGAATCACATTCAGTTTCAAGTTCTAGCAACAAGTGTTAATATAGGTTAATAATAGCCAATCTTTTGCTCTCCTGCCCAAACACAGTGCAAATATCACTTGTGACTGTTAACAGCAATTACAGTGTATTGGACTGAAGAGAAGCTCCTATTTTCGTCCGTTTCCAATATTGAGGTGAACTGGGTATGCCTGGTGTGTTGGAAGCACAGTTCTTTTGTTCTGAGACAGCTCACAGTTCTGGACATATAGGAAATACACTAGAGTACAAGAGTGTCCCTATCTCAAAAGCAAAGTGTTTTTCTTGTAGGGCAAGCTAGGGTTCAATTCCCCTTCATTAACGGAGTTGAATCACATTTAGTTTCTTGTTCATGCAACAAGTATTAATTTAGGATACGAACAGCCACTCTTAGGTTCCACTGGCCATACACAGTGCAAAAAGCACTCACATTTGTTCTTAGCAAGTACAATGTATTGGTTTGTAGAGAAGCTCCTATTCCAGTCAGTTTCCAATGCTGAGTTGAACTAGGTATGCCTCGTTTGTGTGTAAGCACAGATCTATTGTTTTGAGCCTGCTCACTGTTCTTGCCCTATCAGAAACACAGTACAGTACAAGAGTGACTCTTCCTGATAAGCAGAGTATTTTTCTTGTAAAGCAAGCTAGGGTTCAATTCCCCTTCTTAAACGGAGTTGAATCACATTCAGTTTCATGTTCAGGCAACAAGTGATAATTTAGGGTTAGAACAGCCACTCTTTTGTTCCCCTGGCCATACACAGTGCAAAAAGCACTCGCATCTGTTTTAAGCAAGTACAGTGTATTGGACTGAAGAGAAGTTCCTGTTCTAGTCAGTTTCCAAAGTTGAAGTGAACTAGGTATGCCTCGTGTGTGTTGGAGGCACAGTTCTTTTGTTCTGAGCCAGCTCACTGTTCTGGACCTACAGGAAACACAGTAGAGTACAAGAGTGACCCTTTCTCAAAAGCACAGTTTTTTTCTTGTAAGGCAAGCTAGGGATCAATTCCCCTTCCTAAACGGAGTTGAATCACATTCAGTTTCATTTCTAGCAGCAAGGGTTAATTTAGGGTAATAACAGCCACTCCTTTTCTCTCATAGCCATACAATGCAAATAGCACTCGTATCTGTTCCCAGCAAGTACAGTGTATTGGACTGAATAGAAGCTCCTATTCTAGTCAATTTCCAAAGCTGAATTGTACGAGGTATGCCTCATGTGTGTTGGAAGCAAAGTTCTTTTTTTCTGAGCCAGTTCACTGTTCTGGCACTATTTGAAACACAGTAGAGTATAAGTGTGCCTCTTTCTCAAAAGCAGAGTGTTTTTCTGGTAAGGCAAGCTAGGGTTCAATTCCCCTTCCTAAACGGAGTTGAATCACATTCAGTTTCATGTTCTACAGCAAGTGTTAATATAGGGTAATAACAGCCACTCTTGTCTTCTCCTGGCCATACACAGTGCAAGTAGCACTCTCGTCTGTTCTTAGCAAGTACAGTGTTTTGGACTGAAGAGAAGTTCCTATTCTATCAGTTTCCAAAGCTGAGTTGAACTAGGTATGCCTCGTGTGTGTTGGAAGCACAGTTCTTTCGTTCTGAGCCAGCTCTCTGCTCTGGCAATATAGGAAACAAAGCAGAGTACAAGGGTGCCCCTTTCTCAAAAGCAGAGTGTTTTTCCTGTAAGGCAATTTAGGGTTCAATTCCCCTTCCTAAACGCAGTTGAATCACATTCAGTTTCAAGTTCTAGAAGCAAGTGTTAATATAGGGTAAGAACAGTCACTCTTGTGCTCCCCTGGCCATATACAGTGCAAATAGCACTCGTGTTTGTTCCCAGAAAGTACAGTGTATTGGACTGAGTGGAAGCTCCTATTCTAGTCAGGTTCCAATGCTGAGTTGAACCTGGTATGCTTCGTGTATGTTGAAAGCACAGTTCTTTTGTTCTGAGCCAGCTCATTGTTCTGGCCCTATAGGAAACACAGTGACTCTTTCTCAAAAGCAGAGTGTTTTTATTGTAAGGCAAGCTAAGGTTCAATTCCCTTTCCTAAACGGAGTTGAATCACATTAAGTTTTAATTTCAGGCAACAAGTGTTAATTTAGGATAATAACAGCTACTCTTGTGCTCCCCTCGACAAACACAGTGCAAATAGTACTCAAATCTTTTTTTAGCAAGAACTGTGTATGGGACTGAAGAGAAGCTCATATTCTAGTCAGTTTCCAAAGCTGAGTTGAAGTCAGTATGCCTCTTGTGTGTTGGAATCACAGTTCTTTTATTCAGAGCCAGCTCACTCTTGTGGCCCTATAGGTAACACAGTAGAGTCCAAGAGTGATTCTTTCTCAAAGGAGAGTATTTTTTTTTGCAATCGCTCCAGCCATCTTTATTTATACATCAAAAACAAGTATGCTTTTCCATAATAACAAACATGTTTTTTTCCATCCTCCATTAACCCACAGCAAAAACAAATATGTCAAATATGTTTTTCTCAACTTTAACATCAAATCATCTTTAAACCCAAAACAACAGATATCATTTTGCTGGCTTGGCCAAATATCGAGTTGGGTACATCTTGTCTTTACAAAACTAAAAGGTAATTGACATAGGCACACATTTTCTAGAACAACAATATCATTCAAAACATATTTATAGAAATAGGGGTGATCTGCCTCCGATCCTCTCAGCTCTGCATCAGAACAGCTCCCAGGCTCTTTCAGACAGCTGGCTTCCCCAGACAAGAAACCTGAGAAGCATCAGCTCCCAAAGAATTTTAGGGGAAAATATTGGAGAAAAATTGGGTTTCCAGGAATGATCACATCTTTTCCATGCAAGATTGACAAAATGACACTAAATCCACCAAGAGAATCATCAATATCAAGAGAGAGAAGAGAGAATGCAGGCCGTGTGGTCCCAGCAGTATCCTGAAGTCCACTGGTCCTTGCCGAGTAAGACTGTCCCTGTGGGCTTTTACCTCATCTGGACCTGTTGGACAAGCACTCATATACTGGTCCAAAACTAGACCGCAGGGCTCCCAAAAGAGAATCATTGGTCTGAGGGCATATAATCAACCCAATATGACAGGAATTTAACAAAGTTGGTCATATTGCTCCCACAGTCAAGAAGCAAGGGTAGATGAATGCTAACACCCAGCTGCTTTCTCCTTTTTTCCTTTTTATTTATCCTTGGACCTTAGGCCATAGGATGGTGCCACCCAATTTCAGAGCTGGTCTCAGTTCCACTTCTCTGGAAATGTCCTTACAGATATGCCCCAAACTGTATCTCATAGGTGATTCCAAACTTGGTTAACTTGACAATGAAAATGAACCCTCACAGCCCCTATTATCCAACATGACACATTTCTACTCAACTGCCACTTGTATGTTCAAGAGATACTTTTGAGTCATATTACATTTGCCCTCATTGTTACTCCTTCCAAATTTAAAGCCTTTCTTCTGACTTCAGTGCCACACTTTTTTTCTCCTACTGTCTTCTGGCCACAGCTGGGTTTCATTCTTTTTTTAAAAAAAAAAAAAAAAGAAAATATAACAAGATATTTGAAAAAAACAAGGTGAATACAGGTTCAAAAATAATTAAGATACATTTTCCTAAGGCTAACTAGAATTAGGCTTTAAAGAATTCTACTATTTCAAGTTTACCACTAGTTACTAGATACTAATTTACAAACAAGGTATTAACTTTTTTAGTTCCTTTATCAAGAGAAAAATCTACCTTCAGACTATGAGGGTGGTGATGGGGAGGGACTACAAAACAAGATTCAAACAATCCCATGTAATTATCACATTTTTCAAATGGAAGAACTCCAAACTGCACTAGAAGTTCCAATCACTAAGACACTTTCCATTGAAATGATTTAAGTACAAATACATGGCACCAAGGTTTAGGCCTAATATAGACCTGACAACCAATCCTTGTTTTCTGGAAGAAAGGCCTCAAAAGTCCCACTCAATTCCACTGCACAAGCTAACAGATTAAGTATGTTTTCTTACATTAACTCCCTAGGATTTGCTAAGGTTTTTGCAAGTCACTAGGTAACACATACAGTCCTAAGGAAATAATGTCACTTAAAAATCAGCACACTAATTAAAGCGAGCTTGTGTGTGTCTACTGCCTTAAACTAAAAGTGAGGCATTGCTTACAAACTCTGACGAGCCGCCCTCCATTGGCCGGCTCACTACTCCTGCCCCACGGCTGCTTTTTCAAAGAAGTATACATTAACCAGATGGCCATTGAGGTGCTTGCTGTAATCCTTTTCCTTTCTGAAAGACCGATCACAGAAAATACAAACAAACTCTCCCTCGGTTATTTTAACTGCCAACCCCTCCTTCCCACTTTTTGAACTTGCTTCTTGTGGCACTGGCCGAGTCCCATGCAGCCCAGAATCATCACTTCCCTTGGACATATTATCACTCAGGTCACTTCCATCATGGCTGTGGATGCCTTCATCTTCATCAATGTCCGGTGACTCATTTTCAGCCAAAGTGATAGGAGACAAGGCCATTAAGGTTGGTGATGGGAGCGGAGGCAATGTTGACGCTGGTTCGGGTGCTGAGGCTTTCACAGGGACACTGTCTGGGTTCTGCTCAGTGTCCACTTCCATTTCACAAAGCCCAGCTGAACCAGTCTGACACTTAGCATGTAACGTATCACCACCTGACCCATTTGAGTTTTGTTCCGAGGATAAGACACTAGTAGATTCCTTGGGAGCAGCAAGTGTAGCTAGACTCTTGCCAGCTTCCTCTGTTCCCACTTTCTTGAGAGGGGCCATTTTATTTCCTTCCCCATCAGAGCCAATTTCTTGACCCTTGGGTGTCTCGTCTCTTCTTGAGTTTCCCTTTGGAAGATCCTGTGCGCACCTGCTTCCCTTCAGAAGCTGGCTATCTCTAACAGGCACTAAGCCAACTTCAATGAGGACTTGCTCCTGCCACACCACCTCACTCCGCATGCCCGACCTCTCCTTGGTACTCTCTTTTCAGGGAGAAGACCTTTTGGTGACTGGTTTCACTTGAAGAGGTGGCTCCATGACAGCAGGAGGCTCCTTCTGAACAGAACCCATGTGAGGAGGCCCTGTCTGAGCAACCTCCACCTGAGCATGGTACAAAGGACAAACCAGCTTCTACTGACAATGTCCCCGCTGAGACTCCATGGGAGGAGGCGGCTCCATCTGATCAGGCTTCATGTGAGGGGGCGGCTCCCTCTGAGCAGGCTCCATGGGAGGAGCTGTTCCATCTGAGTAAGCTCCATGGGAAGAGGCTGCTCCATCTTTGGAGGCTCCGTGGGAGGAGGCGGCTCCCTCTGAGGAAGCTCCAGGGGAGAAGGCAGCTCCCTCTGAGCAGGCTCCAGTGGAGGAGGAGGCTTCCTCTGAGGAGGCCCCAGGGGAGAAGGCAGCTCCATCTGATCAGGCCCAGTCTGAGCAATATCCATGGGAGAAGGAAGCCTGGACTGAGTAGAGCCTGTGGGGGTGACCACCACCTGAGTGAGCGCAGGACCGGAAGAGACCTCCTCCTGAGCCAGCTCCATGGAAGGAGGCTCTGCCTGAGCTGTCTCCTTCTGCATCTCCTGAGCAGGTCTGCTGCCTTTCTTACTTGATTTACCTTTTTGAGGTTTCTTCTTTGCACCTTTTTTAATGGAAGTATTTTGCTTTTTATTGTCCCCCTTAGCCTCCTCCGTCTTGCTGTCATCCTTTGGCACCTCGTACTATTTTTGGATTTGCTTTCTATCTTTTTTTTCTTTTTTGTCACTGGTTCCTCGTTCACAGGCTCATCTGACGGATGGGCTTCAGCATCCACCTTTCTTTTGTTCTTCTTGGCTTTACTGACTTTTTCCTGATTATTTCCTGTATGTACATCTATGTGTTTCATCTCTGCTGCCTTAGTCTCCGTCTCGGATTTCCGAGTTCTGGTAGTTACCTGGACCACTGAGGCATTGCCACAAGATTTCTTCTCTTTTGAAACATCCTTTTTCTCTAGATATTAGGATAGCTACACCAGCTTGTTTCTTAGGTCCATTTGCTTGGAACGCCTTTTCCCAGCCCTTTACTCGGAGGTAGTGTCTGTCTTTGAAGTTAAGTTGTGTTTCTTGTATGCAACAGATGGATGGATCCTGTTTTCTTATCCATTCTGTTAGCCTGTGTCTTTTTATAGGTGAGTTGAGACCATTGATATTGATGGATATTAATGACCAGTGATTGTTAATTCCTGTTATTTTCTGTGGTTGTGTTGTGTTGTCCTTCTTTGGTGTATATTGGTGTGGGATTATCTATTGCCTGAGTTTTCATGGATGTGTTTAGCTTCTTTGGGTTGAATTTTCCCTTCTAGTACTTTCTGTAGGGCTGGGTTTGTGCACAGGTATTGATTAAATCTGGTTTTATCTTGGAATATTTTGTTTATTCTGCCTATTGTGATTGAGAGTTTTGCTGGGTATAATAGTATGGGTTGGCATCCATGGTCTCTTAGTGTCTGCATGAGATTTGTCCATGATCTTCTAGATTTCATAGTCTCTATTGAGTAGTCTGGTGTTATTCTGATGGGTTTACCTTTATATGTTACTTGGTCTTTTTCTTTTGCGGCTCTTAATATTTTTGCTTTGTTCTGTGTGTTTAGTGTTTTGATTATTATGTGGCAAAGGGACTTTTTTTTGGATCCAGCCTATTCGGTGTTCTGTAAGCTTCTTGTATCTTCATCGGTATTTCTTTCTTTAGGTTAGGAAAGTTTTCTTCTATGATTTTGTTGAATATATTTTCTGTACGTTTGAGTTGGTATTCTTCTCCTTCTTCTATCCCGATTATTCTTAGGTTTGGTCTTTTCATGGTGTCCCAAATTTCCTGGACGTTTTGTGTTACGATTTTTTTGTCTTTAGTGTTTTCTTTGACTGAGGAATCTATTTTCTCTATCGTGTCTTCAGTGTCAGAGATTCTCTGTTCCATCTCTTGCAATCGGTTGGTTATGCTTGTTTCTGTAGTTCCTGTTCGTTTAGTCAGGACTTCTATTTCCAGCATTCCCTCAGCATGTGTTTTCTTTATTGTCTCAAATTCATTTTTCAGATCTTGGAATGTTCCTTTCATCTGTTTAATTGCTTTTTCTTGGCTTGATTTGATTTCTTCCCATTTTTTGTTCGTTTTTTCTTCCATTTCTTTAAGGGAGTTTTTTATTTCCTCTTTAATGGAGTTTTTCATTTCCTCTTTAAGGGAGTTTTTCATTTCCTCTTTAAGGAAAGTTTTTATTTCCTTTTTAAGGTAGTTTTTCATTTCCTCTTTAAGGAAAGTTTTTATTTCCTCTTTGAGGGAATGTTTCACTTCTTCTTTAAGGGCCTATATCATCTTCTTAAAGTCATTTTTAGGGTTGATTTCTTATGTTTCTTCTGTCATGGTATGTTTAGGTCTTGCAGGTGTAGAATCACTAGGTTCTGATGTTGCCATATAGGTCTTTACATTGTTGCCTGTATTTTTGCACTGGCGTCTACTCATCTATTCCTCTGTGCGGTGCAGGTGGTGTCTGTGTCTGAGAGTGCCTCTCTTGTTCTGATTTTTAGTCTTGGTTTAGTAGGGGTTCTTGGTTAAATTGGTGCTATTGGGCTGTTTCTTCAGTGGCAGCTGACTTCAGTCGGTGAATTATATACTTATGATTCTGGTGATCTGTTTTGGTGGCTGGGTACTGCCTTCTTCTGTGTTCCCAGGTTACATTTTGTTCATTTGTTGACTCCTCAGCTGATCTTGTTTCTTCAGACTTCAAACTGTAGGCATCTGAATCCTCTCCCAGATGGGTTTCAGCTGAGCTGGGTAGTCTCACCAACACCTCCAAGTTTTTGGGTTTCACAGGATCAGCAGTTGGGCCCTGGGTTGTCCTAGACGGAGTGTTCCGATTCACTCCGGCTCCGACCCATGAAGACTGCCTCCTGCCCAGGTGTTGGGGCCAGGGGCATCCCCGCTCCAAGCCACGTATGCCCGTCTCCGTCCCCGGGCGTATCCACCTCCGCTGGCTGACACCACAGACTTACCTGCATCTGCTTGTCTCCACCGCCTGGCTAGTACGTCCCCATCAGAAGACGCTGGGTCCGAATGCCTCCTGCTATTAATTCTTAGTGGTTGTAAGGCAATCTAGGATTGAATTCCACTTCCTAAACGGTGTCGAATCACATTCAGTTTCAAGTTCTAGCATCAAGAGTTAATATCGGGTAATAACAACCACTCTTGTGCTCTCCTGGCCAAACAGTGCAAATATCCCTGGCTACTGTTAAGAGCAAGTACAGTGTATTGGACTGAAAAGAAGCTCTTATTCTAGTCAGTTTCCAGTGCTGAGGTGAGCTAGGTATGCCTCATGTGTGTTGGAAGCACACTTCTTTTGCTCTGAGCCAGCTCACTGTTCTGGCCCTATAGGAAACACAGTAGAGTACAAGAGTGACCCTTTTTCAAAAGCAGATTGTTTTCCTGTAAAGCAAGCTAAGGTTCAATTCCACTTCCTAAATGGAGTTGAATTACAGTCAGTTTCATGTTCCAGCAGCAAGTGTTAATATAGGGAAATAACAACCACTCTTGTGCTCTCCTGGCCATTAACATTTCAAATAGCACTCCCGTCACTTCCCAGCAAGTACAGTGTATTGGAATGAAGAGAAGCTCTTATTCTATTCAGTTTCCAATGCTGAATTGAGCTAGGTATGTCTCGTGTGTGTTCGAAGCATGGTTCTTTGTACTGAGCCAGCTCACTGTTCTGGTCCTATAGGAAACACATTAAAGTAAAAGAGTGCCACTTTCTCAAAGGCACAAAGTTTTTCTTGTAATGCAAGCTAGGGTTCAATTGCCCTTTCAAAACAGAGTTGAATCACATTCAGTTTCCAGTTCTAGCAGCAAGTGTGTATTTAGGGGAAGAACAGCCACTCTTGTGCTCTCCTGGGCAAACACAGTGCAATAGCACTCGCGAGTGTACCCAGCAAGTACAGTGTATTGACTGAAGAGAAGCTCCTATTCTAGTCAGTTTCCAATGCTTAATTGAACTATGTATGCCTCATGTGTGTTAGAAGCACAGTTAATTTTTTCTGAGCCAGCTCAGTGTACTGGCATTATAGGAAACACAGCACAGTAGAAGAGTGCCCCTTTCTCAAAAGCAGACGTTTTTCTTGTAACGGAAGCTAGTGTTCTGTTCCCCTTCCTAAACAGAGAAGAATCACATTAAGTTTCAAGTTCTAGCAGCAAGTGTTAATAGAGGGTAAGAACAGCCACTTTTGTGCGCTACTGGCAATAAACAGTATAAATAGCAGTCGCGACTGCTCCCAGAAAGTACAGTGTATTGGACCTAAAAGAAGTTCCAATTCTAGTCAGTTTTCAATGCTGAGTTGAACTACGTATGCCTCGTGTTTGTTGGAAGCACAGTTCTTTTGCTCTAGGCCAGCTCACTGCTCTAGCCCTACAGGAAACACAGTAGAGTAGAAGAGTGCCCCTTTCTCAAAAGCAGAGTGTTTTTCTTTTAAGGAAAGCTAGGGTTCAATTGCCCTTCCTAAAGGGAGTTGAATTACATTCAGTTTCAAGTTCTAGCAGCAAGTGTGTATTTAGGGTAAGAACAGCCACTCTTGTGCTCTCCTGGGCAAACAGAGTGCAAATAGCACTCGTGTCTATTCCCAGCAAATACAGTGTAGTGGAGTTAATAAGAGCTTATCTTTTACTTAGTTTATAATACTTAGTTGAACTAGATATGCCCCGTGTTTGTAGGAAGTACAGTTCTTTTGTTCTGAGGCAGTTCACCATTCTGGTCATATAGGAAACACAGTAGAGTACAAGAGTGCCTGTTTCTCAAAAACAGAGAGTTTTTATTTTAAGGCATGCTATGGTTCAATTGCCCTTCCTAAACAGAGTTGAATCCGATTCAGTTTCAAAGCAGCAAGAGATTGTGTGGGGTAAGTATAGCCACTCATGTGCTCTCCTGGTAATACACAGTGCAAATAGCACTCACATCTGTTCCCAGCAAATACAAAGTATTGGATAAAGAGAAGCTCCTATTGTAGTCAGTTTCCGAGTGCCCCTTTCTCAAAAGCACAGTGTTTTTCTTCTAGTAAAAGTTGGGGTTCAATTCCCCTTCCTAAACAGAGTTGAATCCCATTCAGTTTCTAGTTCTAGCACCAAGTGTTATTATGGGGTAATAACATCTACTCTTTTGCTCCCCTGGACATACACAGTGCAAATGAGAATCGTGTCTTTTCTAAGCAAGTACAGTGTATTGGACTGAAGAGAAGCTACTATTCTAGTCAGTTTCAAATGCTGAATTGAACTAGGTATGCCCTGTGTGTGTAGGAAGCATAGTTCTTATGTTCTGAGTGAGCTCACTCTCTGGCACTATAGAAAACACAGTAGAGTACAAGAGTGCACGTTTCTCAAAAGCAGAGTGTTCTTCTTATAAGGCAAGCTAGGTTTCAATTCAACTTCCTAAACAGAGTTGAATACCATTAAGTTTCAAGTTCTAGCAGCAAGTGTTAATTAGGGGTAGGAACAGCCATTCGTGTGCTCATCTGGCCATACACAGTGCCAATAGCACTCGTGTCTGTTCCCAGGAAGAACAGTGTTTTGGACTGAAGAGGAGCTAATGTTTTACTTAGTTTCTAATACTTAGTTGAAGTAGATATGTCCCTTCTTTGTAGGAAGCATAGTACTTTTGTTCTGAGCGAGCTCACTGTTCTGGCACTATAGGAAACACAGTAGAGTACAAGAATGGCCCTCTATCAAAAGCAGAGTATTTTTCTTGTAAGGCAAGCCAGGGTTCAATTCCACTTTCTAAACGGAGTTGAATCAAATTCAGTTTCAAGTTCTAGCCGCAAGTGTTAATTTAGGGTAAGAGCAGCCATGCTTCTGCTCCCCTGGCCATGCACAGTGCAAATAGCACTAGCGTCTGATCTTAACAAATACAGTGTATTGGACTGAAGGGAAGCTCCTTTTCTAGTCAGGTTGCAATGCTGAGTTGAACTAGGTATGCCTTGTGTGTGTTGGAAGCACAGTTCTTTTGTTCTGTGCTAGCTCACTGTTCTGGTGCTATAGGAAACACAGTAGAGTTCAAGAGTGCCTGTTTCTCAAAAGCAGAGTGTTTTCTGCTAAGTCAAGCTAGGGTTCATATCCCCTTTATAATCGGACATGAATAATATTCAGTTTCAAGTTCTAACAGCAAGTGTTAATATATGGTAAGATCAGCTACTCTTGTGCTCAAGAGGCACTGCACAGTGCAAATAGCACTCGCGTCTATTCCCAGCAAGTACAGTGTATTGGACTGAAGAGAAGCTCCTATTCCTGTCAGTGTCCAATGCTGAGTTGAACTTGGTATGTCTTGTGTGTGTTGGAAGCACAGTTCTTTTCTTCTAAGCCAGCTAACTGTTCTGGCCCTGTAGGAAAAACAGTAGAATACAAGAGTGCCCCTTTCTCAAAATCAGAGATTTTTTTCTTGTAAGGCTAGCTAGGGTTCAATTCTGCTTCCTAAACAGAGTTGAATCCCATTCAGTTTCTAGTTCTAGCATCAAGTGTTGTTGTGGGGTAATAACATCCACTCTTTTGCTCCGCTGGACATACACAGTGCAAATAACAATCGTGTCTTCTCCCAGCAAGTACAGTGTATTGGACTGAAGAGAAGCTACTATTCTAGTCAGTTTCAAATGCTGAATTGAACTAGGTATGCCCTGTGTGTGTAGGAAGCATAGTTCTTTTGTTCTGAGTGAGCTCACTCTCTGGCCCTATAGAAACACAGTAGAGTACAAGAGTGCACGTTTCTCAAAAGCAGAGTGTTTTTCTTAAAAGGCAAGCTAAGGTTCAATTCAGCTTCCTAAATGGAGTTGAATACCATTAATTTTCAAGTAATTGCAGCAAGTGTTAATTAGGGGTAGGAACAGCCATTCGTGTGCTCACCAGGCCATACAGAGTGCAAATAACACCTGTGTCTGTTCCCAGCAAGAACAGTATTTTGGACTGAAGAGGAGCTAATGTTTTACTTAGTTTCCAATACTTAGTTGAACTAGATATGCCCCTTGTTTGTAGGAAGCAGAGTTCTTTTGTTCTGAGCCAGCTCACTGTTCTGGCACTATAGGAAACACAGAAGAGTACAAGAGTGCCCCTTTCTCAAAAGCAGAGTGTTTTTCTTGTAAGGGAATCCAGGCTTAAATTCCACTTCCTAAACTTATTTGGATCAAATTCAGTTTCAAGTTCTAGCAGCAAGTGTTAATTTAGGGTAAGAGCAATCACTCTTGTGCTCCCATGGCCATACACAATACAAATACCACTAGCGTCTGTCCTTAGAGAATACAGTCTATTGGACTGAAGAGAAGCTCCTATTCTAGTCAGTTTCCAATGCTTAACTGAGTTGGTAGGCCTGGAGTGTGTTGGAAGCACAGTTCTTTTGTTCTGAGCCATCTCACTGTTCTGGCCCTATAGGAAACACAGGTGAGTACAAGAGTGTCCCTTTCTCAAAAGCAGAGTGTTTTTCTTGTATAGCAAACTAGGGTTCAATTCCCTGTCCTAAACGGAGTTCAATCACATTCAGTTTCAACTTCTAGCAGCAAATGTTAGTATGTGGTAAGTACAGCAACTCTTGTGCTCTCCTGGCCATACACAGAGCAAATAGCACTTGCATTTGTTCCCAGCATGTACCTTGTATTGGAGTGAAGAGAAGCATCTATTCTAGTCAGTATCCAATGCTGAGTTGAACTAGGTTTGCCTCGTGTGTGTAGGAAGCAAAGTTCTTTTGTTCTGAGCCATCAAACTGTTCTGGCTCTATAGGAAACACATAGGATACAAGAGTGCCCCTTTCTCAAAAGCAGAGTGTTTTCTTGTAAGAAAAGCTCGGATACAATTATACTTCTTAAACGGAGATGATTCACATTCAGTTTCAAGTTCTAGCAGCAAGTGTTAATTTAGGGTAAGAACAGACACTCTAGTGCTCTCCTGGCCATATACAGTGCAAATAGCACTCGCATCTGTTCCAAGGAAGTACAGTGTATTGGACTGAAGAGGGGCTAGTATTCTAGTCAGTTTCCAATACTGAGTTGCACAAAGGTATGCATCGTGTCTGTTGGAAGCACACTTATGATGTTCTGAGCAACCTCACTGTTCTGGCCCTATAGGAAACACAGTAGAGTACAAGAGTGCCCCTTTCTCAAAAGCCGAGTGTATTTCTTGTAAGGTAAGCTAGGTTTCATTCCACTTACTAAACTGAGTTGAATGACATCAGTTTCAAGTTCTATCAGCAAGTGTTAATTTGGGATAATAACAACCGATCTTGTGCTCACCTCTCCATACACAGTACAAATTGCTCTCACATCTGGTCTTTGTACCCAGCAAGTAGATGGTATTGGACTGAAGAGAAGCTCCTATTTTAGTCAGTTACCAAATCTGAGTCGAACTAGGTATGCCCCATGTGTGTTGGATGCACAGTTCTTTTGTTCTTAGCCAGATCACTGTTCTGGCCCTATAGGAAATACAGTAGAGTACAAGAGTGACCCTTTCCCAAAAGCAGAGTGTTTTTCTTCTAAGGCAAGCTAGGTTTCAATTCCACTTCCATAATGGAGTTGATTCCCATTCAGGTTCAAGTTCTAGCAACAAGAGATAGTTTGGGGTAATAACAGTAACTCCTTGCTCCCCTGGCCATACACAGAGCAAATAACAATCACATCTGTTCCTAGCAAGTACAGTGTATTGGATTGAAGTGGAGCTTCTGTTTCAGTTAGTTTCCTATGTTGTGTTGAACTAGATATGGCCCGAGTGATACAAAGCACAATTCTTTTTTTCTTAGCCAGCTCACTGTTCTGGACCTAATGGAAACACAGTAGAGTACTACTGTTCCCCTTTCTCAAAATCAGAGTGTTTTTCTTGTAAGTCAAACTAGAGTTAAATTACCCTTTCTAAAAAGAGTTGAATCCCCTTGAGGTACAAGTTCTAGCAGCAAGAGTTAGTTTGAGGTAAGAACAGCCACTTTTGTGCTCCCCTGGCCATAAACAGAGCAAATAACAATTGTGTCTGGTCCCAGCAAATATGGTGTATTGGACTGAAGAGGAGCTCCTGTTTTAATTAGTTTCCTATGCTGAGTTGAACTAGTTATGCCCCGTGTGTGTAGGAAGTACACTTCTTTTGTTCTGAGCCAGCTCACTGTACTCGCCCTATAGGAAACACAGTAGAATACAAGAGTACCCCTTTCTCGAGAAGCACAGTGTTTTTCTCATAAGGAAAGCTTGGGTTTCATTCCCCTTCCTAAATGGAGTTGAATCCCATTCAGGTTCAAGTACTAGCAGCAAGAGTTAGCATGGGGTAAATACCTACATCTTGTGCCCCCTTGGCAATATACAGTGCAAGTAGCACTCGCGTCTGTTCCCAACAAGTACAGTGTATTGGACTGAAGAGGAGTTACTGTTCTAGTCAGTTTCCAATGCTGAGTTGAACTTGATATGGCTCCTGTCTTTAGGAAGCACAGTTCTTTGTTGTGAGCCAACTCACTGTTCGGGCCCTATAGTAATCACAGTAGAGTACATGAGTGCCTCTTTCTCAAAAGTATTTTTCTGGTAAGGCAAATTAGGTTTCAATTCCCCTTCATAACAGAGTTGAATGACATTCAATATCAAGTTCTAACAGCAAGAGTTTGTTTGGGGTAAGAACATCCACTCTTGTGCTCTCCTGGCCATACACAAGGAAAATAGCACTCGTGTGTGTTCCCTGCAAGTAGAGTGTATTGTACTGAAGAGGAGCTCCTGTAAAAGTAATTTTCCAATGCTGAGTTGAACTAGATATGGACCTTGTGTGTAGGAAACACATTTCTTTTGTTCTGAGTCAGCTCACTGTACTTGCCCTATAGGAAACACAGTAGAGTACAAGAGTCCCCCTTTCTCAAACACAGAGTCTTTTTCTGGTAAGGCAAGCTAGGGTTCAATTCACCTTCCTAAATGGAGTTGAATTACATGCAGAATCAAGTTCTATGAACAGCCACTCTTGTGCTCCCCTGGCCATACGCAATGCAAATCACACTCGCGTCTATTCCCAGCAAGTTCAGTGTATTGGACTGTAGAGGAGCTCCTGTTCTAGTCACTTTCGAATACTGAGTTGAAGTAAATATGGACCATGTGTGTGAAGCACAGTTCTTTTGTTCAGAGCCAGCTTACTGTTTTGGCCCTATAGGAAACAGAGTACAAGAGTGCCACTTTCTCAAAAGCAGAATGTTTTTCTTCTAAGGCAACCTAGGGTTCAATTCCTTTTCCTAAATGGAGTTGAATCCCATTCAGTTTTATGTTATAACACCAAGAGATAGATTCGGGTAAGAACAGTCACTCTTGTGCTCCCCTGGCCATACAGAGTACAAAGAGCACTCGTGACTTTTCATAGCAACTACAGAGTTTTTCAATGAAGAAGAGCTCTTGTTTTAGTTAGTTTCCTATTCTGAGTAGAAGTAGATGTACCGTGTTTGTAGGAAGCACTGTTCTTTTGTTGTGAGCCAGCTCACTGTTCTGGCACTATAGGAACCACAGTAGACTACAAGAGTGCCCCTTTATCAATAGCAGAGTGTTTTTTCCTTTTAAGGCAAGCTAGGGTTCAATTCCCCATGGTAAATGGAGTTGAATCCCATTCAGTTTCAAGTTCTAGCAGCACGACTTAGTTTGCAGTAAGAACATCCACTCTTATGCTCTCCTGGAGATACACAGTGCAAATAGCACTCAGGACTGTTTCCCTCTAGTACAGTGTATTGGACTGAAGAGGAGCTCCTGTTTGAATCAGTTTCCAATGCTGATTTGAACTATTTATGCCCTGTGTTTGTAGGAAGATCAGTTCTTTTTTTCTGAGACAGCGCACTCTTCTGGCCATATAGGAAACCCAGTTTATTACAAGAGTGCCCTTTTCTCAAAAGCAGAGTGTTTTTCTTGCAAGGCAAGCTATGGTTCAATTGCACTTCCTAAAGGGACTTGAATCACATTCAGGTTCAGTTCTAGCAGCAAGAGTTACTTTGGGATAAGAAGAGCCACTCTTCTGCTTCCCTTTTCTAAACTCTTCTAATAGCACTCGCATTTCTTCCCAGAAACTACAGTGTATTGGACTGAAAGGAGCTCCTGTTTACTATTCTGAGTTGAACTAGATATGGCCCGTGTGTGTAGGTAGCACGGTTCATTTGTTCTGAGCCAACTCACTCTTCTGGCCCTAGAGGAATCACAGCAGAGTAGAAGAGTGCCCCTTTCTCAATTGCAGAGTGTTTTTCTTGTAATGTAAGCTAAGGTTCAATTCCCCTTCCTAAAATGAGATGAATCACATTGAGGTTCAAGTTCTAACAGCAAGACTTAGTTTGGGGTAAGAAAACCCACTCTTGTGTTCCCTTTACCAAACCCAGTGCAAATAGCACTCACGACTGTTCCCAGCAAGTACAGTGTATTGGCCTGAAGAGGAACACCTGTTCTAGTTAGTATCCTATGCTGAGATGAACTAGATATGGCCCGTGTGTATAGGAAGCACAGTACTTTTGTTCTGAGCCAGCTCACTCTACTGGGCCTATAGGAAACACAGTAGAGTACAAGAGTGCCCCTTTCTCAAAAGCAGAGTTTTTTTTCTTGTAAGGCAAGCTAGCGTTCAATTCCCCTTCGTAAATGGAGTTGAATCATATTCAATTTCAAGTTCTAGCAGCAAGAGTTAGTTTGGGTTAAGGAAAGCAACTCTTATGTTTCCTTGCCTAAACAAGCAAAGAGCACTCACGAAATTTCCCAAAAGTACAGTGTATTGGACTGAAGAGAATCTCCTGTTCTAGTCAGTTTGCTATGCTGAGTTGAACTAGATATGGCCCGTGTTTGTACGAAGCAGAGTTCTCTTGTTCTGAGCCAGCTCAGTGTTTTTGCCCTATAAGAAACACAGTAGAGTATAAGAGTGCTTCTTCTCCAAAGCAGAGTGTTTGTCTTGGAAGACAAGGTAGAGTTCAATTCTTCTTCCTAAACAAAGTTGAATCCCTTTCAGTTTCAAGTTCAAGCAGTAAGAGTTAGTTTAGGGAAAGGACAGCCACTCATTTGCTCTTTTGCCATACATAGTGCAAAAAGGACTCGCGACTGTTCCCAGCAAGTACAGTGTATTGGACTGAAGAGGAGTTCCTGTTTTACTTAGTATCCTATGCTGAGTTGAACTAGATATGGCCCATGTGTGTAGGAAGCAAAGTTCTTTTGTTTTGAGCTAGCTATCTGTACTGGCCCTATAGGAAACACAGTAGAGTGCAAGAATGCCCTTTTCTCAAAATCAGAGTGATTTTCTAGTATGGCAAACTAGGGTTCAATTAAACTTCCTAAAGGGAATAGAATCACATTCAGTTTCAAGTGCTAGCAGCAAGTGTTAATTCAGGGTAAGAACACCACTCTTGTGCACCCCTTGCCATACACTGTGCAAATAGCACTCACGTCTGCTCCCAGCCATAACTGTATTTGACTGAAAGAAGAGCTACTGTTTTAGTCTGTTTCATATGCTGAGTTAAACTAGATATGGCTCGTGTATAGGAAGCACAGTTCTTTGGTTCTGAGCCCGCTCACAGTTCTGGCCCTAGGGGAAACACAGTAGAGTACAAGAGTGCCCCTTTCTCAAATGCAGAGTGTTTTTCAGGTAGGGCAAGCTAAGATTCAATTCCCCTTCCTAAACTGAGTGGAATCCCATTCAGATTCAAGTTCTAGCAGACAGTTCATTTGGGGAAAAAACAGGCACTCCTGTGCTCCCCTTGCCATGTACAGTGAAAATAGCACTATCGTCTGTACCCAGGAAAAACAGTGTATTGGGCTGAAGAGAGGCTCCTGTTTTAGTCAGTTTCCTATGCTGAGTTGAACTAGATATGGCCCGTTAGTGTAAGAAGCACAGTTCTTTTGTTCTGAGCTAGGTCACTATTCTGGCCTTATAGAATAAACAGTAGATTGAATACACAGTAGAGTACAAGAGTACCCCTTTCTCAAAAGAAGAGTGTTTTCTTTTAAGGCAAGCTTCGGTCAAATTCCCCTTCCTGAACGGAGTTGATTCACATTCAGTTACAAGTTCTAGCAGCAACAGCTTGTTTTGGGTAAGAACTGGCACTCTTGTGCTCCCCTTGCAAAGACAATGCAAATAGCACTTGCGTCTCTTCGCAGCATGTACAGTGTATTGGACTGAACAGGAGCACCTGTTTTATTCAGTTTCCTATGCTAAGTGGAACTAGATATGGCCCGTGTGAGTAGGATGCACAGTTCTTTTGTTTTGAGCCATTTCACTACTCTGGCCCTATTTGTAACACAGTAGAGTACAAGTGTGTCCCTTTCTCAAAAGCAGATTGTTTTTCTTGTAAGGCAAGCTAGGGTGCAAAGTAGTTGAGCCCCATCAGTTTGAACTTCTGGAAGCAAAAGCTAATTTGGCTAAGGACAGGCATTCTTGTGCTTCCCTTACCATACACAGTGCAAAGAGCACTTGCGTTTTTTCCAAGAAAATACATTGTATTGGAAGGAAGAGGAGCTCCAGTTTTAGTCTGTTTCCTATGCTTAGTTGAACTACATATAGTCTCTGTGTGTGGGAATCACAGTTCATTTGTTCTGAGTCAGGTCACTGTTCTGTCCCTATAGGAAACAAAGTAGTGTACAAGAGTGCCCCTTTCTCATGAGTAGAATGTTTTTTGTAAGGTAATCAAGGGTTAAATTCCCTTTCCTAAAAGGAGTTGAATCCCATCAGTTTGAAATTCTAGCAGCCACAGCTAGTTTGAGTTAAGGACAGTTACATTCTGCTCCCCTTGCCATAAATGGTACAAATAGCACTGGGTCTGTTCCAACCAAGAACAGTGTATTGGTCGGCAAAGAGCTCCTGTTTTAATCAGTTCAATTCCCCTTCCTAAACAGAATTGAATCCCATTCAATTTCAACATCTAGCAGCATCAGTTAGATTTGGGTAAAAACAGGTACTTTTGTGCTTCCCTTGCCATACACAGTACAATTAGCACTTGGGTCTATTCTTAGCAAGTACAGTGTATTGAACTGAAGAGGAGCCTCTGTTTTAGTTAGTTTCCAATGCTGAGTTGAACTAGATAGGGCTCATGTGTGTAGGAAGCATAGTTCTTTTGTTCTGAGCCAGCTCAAAGTTCTGGACTTATAGGAAACACAGTAGAGTAATAGAGTGCTCCTTACTCAAAAGCACAGTGTGTTTCTTATAAGGTCTGCTAGGGTTCAATTCCATTTCCTAAACAAAGTGGAATCCCAGTTTCTCGTTCCAGCAGCCACTGTTGTTTTCGGGTAAGGAAAGTCACTATTGAGCTTCTATTGCCATACAGTGAAAAGAGCATTCGTGTCTGTGTCCAGCACGTATAGTCGATTGGACTGGAGTGGAGCTCCTGTTTAATTAGTTTCCTATGCTGTGTTGAACTAGATATGCCCCATGTGTGTAGGAAGCACAGTTTTTTCGTTCTGAGCCAGCTCAATGTTCTAGCACTATAGGAAAAACAGTAGAGTACAAGAGAGGCCCTTTTGAAAAATCAGAGTATTTTTTTTCTAAGGCAAGCTAGGGTTCAATTTCCCTTCCTAAATGGAGTTGATTCACATTGAGTTCAGGGTCTACCAACAAGAGTTATTTTTGGCTACATGTGGTCACTCTTGTTCAAACCTTGCCATACACAGTGCAAATACCATTGCATCTGTTCCCAGCAAGTTCAGGGGATTGGACTGGAGAAGAGTTGCTGTTCTAGTCAGTTTCCTACGCAGAGCTGAAATAGATATGGCCCCTGTGACCAGGAAGCACAGTTCTTTTGTTCTGAGCCAGCTTGCTGTTGTGACACTAAAGGAAACACAGTAGAGTACAATAGTGACCCTTTCACAAAAGCAGAGTGTTTTTCTGCTAAGACAAGCTAGGATTCAATTCCCCTTTGAAATAGAGTTGAATTCCATTCAGTTTCAAGTTCTAGGAGCAAGAGTTAGTTTGATGTAAGATCATTCATTCTTGTGCTTCCCTTGACATACACAGTGCTAAAAGCACTAGTGTCTGTTCCCAGCAAGTACAGTATATTGCATTGAAGAGGAGCTCCTCTTCTAGTGAGTTTCCAATGATGAGTTGAACTAGATATGACTTTTGTGTGTAGGAAGCACAGTTATTTTGTTGTCTGCCAGCTCACTGATCTGGCCCTATAAGAAACACAGTAGAGTACTAGAGTGACCCTTTCTCAAAAGCAGAGAGTTTTTCTTGTAAGGCAAGCTATGGTTCAATTCCCCTTCCTTAACGGAGTTGAATCACATTCAATTTCAAGTTCTACCATCAATTGTTAGTATGCGGTAAGTACAGCCACACTTGTAGTCTCTGGCGATACAAAGTTCATATAGCACTCACGTCTGTTCCCAGAAAGTACAGTGTATTTGACTGAAGAGGAGCTTCTATTCTAGTAAGTAACCAATACTGAGTTGAACTAGGTATGCCCCGTGTGTGTAGGAAGCACAGTTCTTTTGCTCTGAGCCAGGTCACTGTTCTGGCACTATAGGAAACACAGTAGAGTAAAAGAGTGGCCCTTTCTAAAAAGCAGAGTATTTTTCTTGTAAGGCAAGCTTGTATTCATTTCTACTTTCTAACTGGTTGAGTCCTGTTAAGTTTCCAGTTCTAGCACAAGAGTTACTTTCGGTTAAATATTGCCACACCTGTGCTCCCCTGGCCAAACTCAGTTCAAATAGCCTTCACGTCTGTTTTCAGTAAATACAGTGTATTGGACAGAAGCAGAGCTCATGTTTTAGTCAGTGTCCTGTGCACAGTTGAATTAGGGATGCCCTGTGTGTGTAGGAAGAACAGTTGTTTGTTCTGAGCCAGCTCACTGTTCTGGCCCTATAGGAAACACAGTAGAGTACAAGAGTGCCCCTTTCTCAAAAGCAGAGTGTTTTTCTTGTAAGGCAATCTAGAGTTGAGTTCCACTTCCTAAAAGGGTTTGAATCCCATTCAGTTTCAACTTCTAGCAGGAAGAATTTGGGGGGGGGGGTAAAACATCCACGCTTGTGCTCTCCCGGCCATACCCAGTGCAAATAGCACTCGCATCTCTTCCCAGCAATAAGAGTGTATTGGACTGAAGGGAAGCTCCTATTCTAGTCAGTTTTCAAAGCTTAGTTGAACTACATATGCCTCATGTGTGTTGGAAGCACAGTTCTTTTACTTTGAGCCAGCTCACTGTTCTGGCCTTATAGAAAACACAGTAGAGTACAACAGTGCCCCTTTCTCAAAAGCAGAGTATTTTTTTGTAAGGCAAGCCAGGGATAAATTGCCCTTCCTAAATAGAGTTGAATCACATTCAGTTTCAAGTTCCAGCAGCAAGTGTTAATTTGGGGTAAGAACAGCCACTCTTGTGCTCCCCTGTCATTCACAGTGCAAATACCACTCTCGACTGTTTCCTGAAAGTACAGTGTATTGGACTAAAGAAGTGCTCCTGCTTTATTTACTTTCCCATGCTGAGTTTAACTAGATTTACCCCGTGTAGGTATGAAGCAGAGTTCTTTTGTTCTGATTCTGTTAACTGTTCTGGCCCTATAAAAAAAACAGAGTAGAGTACAAGAGTGATCTTTTCTCAAAAGGAGAGAGTTTTTCATGTAAGGCAAGCTAGGGTTCATTGCCCTTCCTAATCAGACTTAAATCACATTCATTTTCAAGTTCTAGCAGCAAGTGTTAATTTGGGGTAAGAACAGCCACTCTTGTGATCCCCTGGCCATATACAGTACAAATACCACTCTTGTCTGTTCCCAGCAAGTACAGTATATTTTACTGAAGAGGAGCTCCTGTTATAGTCAGTTTACAATGCTGAGTTGAACTAGATATGACCCGTGTTTGTAGGAAGCACATTTCTATTGTTCTGAGCCAGCTCGCTGTTCTTGCCCTACTGGAAACACAGTAGAGTACAAGAGTGATCCATTCTCAAAAACAGAGTGTTTTTCTAGTAAGGAAGGCTAGGATTAATTTCTGCTTCCTAAATGGAGTTGAATCACAATCAGTTTTTAGTTATATAACCAAGAGTTAGTTTGTGGTAAGAACAGCTACTCTTGTGCTCCCCTGGCCATACTCAGTGCAAAAAGCATTCATGACTGTTCCCAGCAAGTACAGTGTATTGGACTGAAGAGGAGCACCTGTTTTAGTTAGTTTCCTATTCTAAGTTGAACTAGATATGCCCCATGTGTAGGAAGCACAGTTCTTTTGTTCTGAGCCAGCTCACTGTTCTGGCCCTGTAGGAAACACATTAGAGTACAGGAGTGCCCCTTTCTCAAAAGCAGTGTGTTTTTCTTGTAAGGCAAGCTAGGGTTCAATTCCCCTTCCTAAACCAAGTTGAATCCCATTATCTTTCAAGTTCTAGCAGCATTAGTTAGTTTTGGGTAAGTACAGCCACTTTTGTGCGACCCTTGCCATACACAGTGCATGTACCACTTTCCTCTGTTCCCAGCAAGTACAGTGTATTGGATTGAAGAGGAGCTTCTGTTCTTGTTAGTTTCCAATACTGAGTTGAACTAGGTACAGACTGTGTGTGTAGGAAGCACAATTCTTTGTTCTGAGCCATGCCACTCTTCTGGCCCTAAAGAAAACATAGTAGAGAACAAGACTGCTCTTTTCTCAAAAGCAGAGTGTTTTTCTTGTAAGCCATGCTCCGGTTCAGTTCCCCTTCCTAAACGGAGTTGAATCACATTCAGTTTCAATTCAACCAGCAACAGTTAGTTTGAGGTAATAAAAGCTACACTTGTGCCCTCCTGGCCGTACACAGTACAAATAGCACTTGAGTCTGTTCCCAGCAAGTACAGTGAATTGGACTGAAGAACGCTCGTGTTCTAGTCAGCTTCCTTTGCTCAGGAGTACAGTGTATTGGGCTGAAGAGGAACTCCTGTTCTAGTCAGTTTTTATGCTGAGTTTAGCAAGATATGGCCCGTTTGTGAAGGAAGCACAGTTTCTTTTTTCAGAGCCAGCTCACAGTTCTGGCCCTATTGGAAACACAGTAGAGTACAAGAGGCCCCTTTCTCAAAAGCAGTGTGATTTTCTTGTAATGGAAGCTAGGGTTCAATTCCCCTTGCTAAAACGAGTTGAATCTCATTATGTTTCAATTTCAAGCAGCAACAGTTAGTTTGGGGTAAGGACAGCCACTCTTGTGTGACCCTTGCCCTACACAGTGCAAAAAGCATTTTCATCTGCTCCCAGCAAGTTAAAGGGATAAGAATTGCGAGGATTTCCTCTTCTGGTCAGTTTCCAATGCTGAGTTGAACTAGATATGGCCCGTGTGTACAGCTCATTATTCTGGCCCTTTAGGAAACACAGTAGAGTACAATAGTGACCCTTTCTCAAAAGCAAATAGTTTTTCTTGTAAGACAAGCTAGGGTTCAATATCCCTTCCTAAATGGAGTTGTATCTCATTCAATTTCAAAGTCTAGCAGCAAGAGTTAGTATGGTGTAAGTACAGTCACTCTTGTGCTCTCCTCACGTCTGTTCACAGCAATTACTGTGTAATGGAATGAAGAGAAGCTCCTATTCTAGTCAGTTTCCAAGGCTGAGTTGAACTCAGTATGCCCAGTGTGTGTAGGAAGCACAGTTCTTTTGTTCTGAGCCAGCTCACTGTTCTGGCATTACAGGAAACATAGTAGAGTGCAAGTTGCCCTTTTCTCAAAAGCAGAGTGTTTTTCTTGTAAGGCAAGCTAGGGTACAATTCCCCTTGCTAAACGGAGTTGAATCCCATTCAGTTTCAAGTTCTAGCAGCAAGAGTTAGTATGGGGTAAGTACAGCCACTCTGTGCTCTCCTGGCCATACACAGTGCAAATAGCACTCGTGACACTTAACAGCAAGTAAAGTGTATTTTGTTGGTGATCGACTCTGCACATCTGTGTCTTGAACTTTGTGTGACCTTCCTTGCTTTATCAAGCATTGCTAAAACAGGAGGTTCTTGGCCTAACTGGGGGATGTACGATTAGATAAACTTCCTGGAACATGTGCTAATCAGCCAGCTGCAGAGACCTGGGACCAAAGCGACCTCACTCTGTCCCTCCCTTATGAATTTTCCTTTCTTCTATCCTTGCTTCCCTTGCTCCCCCTCCCTGCCTGAAGCCCTGCTTATAAGCCTCAACACCCAGTCAATAAACGAGACCTCGACGCGACTCAGACTGACTCTGTCTTTCTTTATGCGCCTGGTCTCCTATCCCTCTCCCCCCTTTTTGTTTACAGGTGGACCCTCCTCGAGACCCTCGAATAACCCTGACCTGCTGGACGGGTCAAGTGGCACCCCAACATGGGACTCGAGGAACGGTGACCCAATGGACGACAGCCGAGATTGAGGTCCGGACAAAATTCGGGTAGAGGAGCCCAGACAGCATCACTCGTGCACCACTGGCGACCTTGAGGTAAGCCTTCTCTCTAATGAAGCTCTCTTCATAATAGAGATGAAGGACAATCTTAGGGCGAGGGGAATAAGAGTAAAAAAGAAAGACTTAATAAAATTTTTTGTTTCGTGGAGGAGAAATGTCCTTGGTTGGTCATCAATGGCCCGGGCATCCATCCCCTGAACAAAGTTGGAAAAGACATCAGTAACATGCTTAAAGATGGGAAAAACATCCCTGACACATTTTTTAGTTTCTAGGAAGTAATAACAGATATCCTAAAAGATTCAGAAAAGGATGGTAGGGTGTCACATTTACTGGCACTCACAGAGGATCTATTAAGTGATGTATCCTATCCAGAAGAAGAAAAGGGTGAAATAGCTTCAAATAAGGCAGGTCAGGAGAATAAAAAAATTAGCGCCGCAGCCAACACAGGCAGACAGGACAGAACCGATGGTAAAAGTGAAGTAAAAGTAGTCTCGTCAATGAGGCAACAGGGCAGGCTGGCTCCCGTACTCCTTCTTTAATAGATGAGCCCGTATTGGAAAAGGACTTGGACCTGCCTTTAATCAGACGTCCTCCCCCAGTTAAGTCTCTGTATCCTGTTATCCACAGAAATAGGGGTGATGATTGGCTGGACTTCCCCTCGTAGGCCAGTTTAGAGGAGGAGGCAGCCCGCTATGACAGGGAAAAATATGATCCACCTAGGTCTCAGGCTCCAACGACCCTTGCGAGGTGCCTCCAGGCTGCCGACACTTGTGAGGTGCCTCCAGGCTGCCGACACTTGTGAGGTGCCTCCAGGCTGCCAGGAAACTAAATGTCTTACGATGGCACTTCCCACCCCCCTATGCTTCTTCCCCGCCTGAATTTGCCCTTTCTGCCCCAATAGGCCCCCCTTCCTTATTACCTGGTCTCCAGGATTTGCTAGCTACTAAGGAATCCCTCTTAGGCCACATCATAGCCTGAAGGAGGTCCTCTCATTAAAAAGGGAACTTAAGGAACTCACCCAGCAGATCCAAACTTTGCAGGCCGATCTCACCGAAACATCCTCAACCCCTAAAATAGGCACAAAAAAACAGAGTATACAAAGGCTGGCGCCTGCAGTGTCCCTCTCCTTCCCTGTGATGACCCACTCGGCTGGTCGGCCTCGGGAAACAGGGGAAATAGAACAGACAGAAGAAACAGAGGAAATAGAGGGGCAGCCAGACTCGTCCCAAGACCATGGGGGAGGGGACATGTAAGAGGACGATAGAGAACCTGACAATGCAGCCTCAAGTTCTGAGGATAATGCCGAGGGCCCCCTGGACGAACCGGCCGGTGGTGGGGAGGAACCAGGGAACGAACCAGGGGAACACAATGGTCGTGGCTCTCAGGGCTCTCATATTTTTAAAAAATTAAAACTTAAACATTTGAAGGATTTACATTTGGCTGTTAAAAATTACAGCATTAATGCCCTGTTTACAATTTCTGTCCTGGAATGACTTGAACAAGGAGGCAGTCTCCTCCCCCATGAATGGAATAAAAATTGTCCAATCAGTCTTGACTCGCAACCAGTATTTGACCTGGAAGGCGGAATTTATAGACAGAGCCGAGACACGGGCTGCTTTAAACAAACAAAGCCCGCAGATGGCTTCCTGGTCCATAGATAAATTGACAAGGCGAGGCAATTTTGCTGCGGAAAATAAACAAAGGGGTTTGCCAGCGGGACTCTTGGCACAAAACTCCCAGGCAGCTCTAGCGGCTTGGCGGGCCGTCCCCTCCATGGGGTCGGCCAGCACTTCACTGTCAAAGATAATACAGGGAGCTAATGAGCCTTACGCTCAATTTGTGGCCAGATTGCTAGAGGCTGCTGAGCAGATCTTGGGGGAGGATGGTGCCGAAAACATTATGTTCAAACAACTGGCCTTGGAAAATGCCAATGCAGCCTGCAGGGCCGCCTTAAGAGGCAAAACTAAAACAATGGATCTTAATGGCATGATCAAGCTGTGTAGTGAAGTAGACTCCTTTGAGCACAAGATTTCAAAGTCCATTCGTCTTGCCATAGGGGCAGTTCTTCAGCCCATGGCTGGCAGATCAGGGGGAGCTAGAAATTGTTTCAGATGTGGAGCTCCAGGGCACTTCGCTCGTAATTGTCCCACTGGCTCCAATCCTGGGACTCCTTTCCCCAGGCCTGATCCAAGTGATCCAGTCCCAGGATTATGCCCCCGGTGCAAGCGGGGACGACACTGGGCGAGAGACTGCCACTCCAGATATGATAGTGCTGGCCAACCCTTGGCTTCGGTCCCAGGAAACGGGCTGATGGCCCTGGTCCGGGGCCCTCCTCCGCAGTGGTCATCCCCGTTCCAGTTGGGGACCAACAACCCTTTTACCAGCCATCAGCAACAGGGGACTACATGTCCCCAGGGCAGTCTAGCCCACCTTGCTCAAGCCTACCTAGAGCCACCCCAGGCAGCGCAGGACTGAACCTCTGTCCCTCTGCCACCCGAATTGTAACTCCAGAAGAAGGAACAGTAGTGATAGAAACCGGGGTTTTTTGTCCTCCCCCACCCGGCTTGTTCTTCCTTGTCATCGGCCGACCTTCCAGTTCGATACAGGGACTCACAATCACCCCATCCATAGTCGATGGCGAATACCAAGGAGAATTAAAATTGCTGGCTTCAACCTCTCGAGGCCCAGTCACTATCCCCATGGGTCAACGAATAGCTCAGGCCCTACCACTCCCATTTCCCGGGAAATTTCAACATAAAAATCGCTCCCGTGGCTCCTCCCATCCTGGCTCCTCTGATGTATTCTGGGTGCAGCAACTGACTGAAAGCTGACCCAGTATAAAACTGCTGTTAGACGGGAAACCCTTCCTTGGCCTTCTGGATAGTGGTACTGATGCAACTGTCATCTCGAGAGGACATTCGCCTGCCACGTGGCCCTTGGAGCCCACAGCCACCCATTTGAAAGTGATAGGACAGACACAAAATACCCTTCAAAGTTCAAAAATATTAAGATGGAAGGATCCCGAGGGGAACTCGGGGACCGTGAAATCTTTTGTAGTTGAGGGATTGCCAGTCAATCTGTGGGGCTGTGACATTATGACTCAGATGGGGGTCATCATGATGAGTTCTAATGACAAAGTGACCCAAATGATGTTAAAAACAGGCTTCTTACCAGGAAAAAGTCTGGGGACACGTGAGCAAGGACCCACAAAACCTATTATGGCCAAACAAAAATTGGATAGGAGAGGACTAGGCGCAGGTTCTATGAACCTTTTCTCCTAAAGACCACTGCTCTCCCTGCACGCCACGCCGACCAAATAACATGGAAGTCAGATGACCCGTTGTGGATAGACCAATGGTCCTTGCCTCAAGAGAAGGTCCAGGCTGCCCTTCAGTTAGTGCAGGAACAGTTAGACCAAGGGCACCTCGAACCCTCTACCTCCTCATGGAATACTCCTATGTTTGTCATTAGAAAAAGGACTGGTAAATGGAGATTATTACAGGATCTTAGAGAAGTTAACAAAACCATGATGCCCATGGGGGCGCTGCAACCAGGGCTACCCTCGCCTGTAGCCATCCCCAGAGGATATGCCAAAATAGTTATTGATATTAAAGATTGCTTTTTTTCTATTCCCCTTCATACTGCTGATTGTAAAAGATTTGCCTTTTCTATCCCCATTACTAATCAGATTGGACCAAATCCACGCTTTCAGTGGAAGGTTCTGCCCCAAGGAATGGCCAATTCACCCACTCTTTGTCAGAAATATGTGGCCCAGTCCATTGACCCAATTAGAATACAGTTTCCTGAGGCCTATATTATCCACTACATGGATGATTTGTTGATCGCTGCTGAGACGGTGGAAAGGACACATCTAGTAGTGCAAAACTTGGTACAGGCCTTACAAGATAGAGGGTTTCATATCACCCCAGAAAAAAATCAAACACAATTTCCTTTTCTGTTCCTGGGGTTTGAACTCCACCCTGAGCTTCTCTATACTCAAAAGATTCAGATCAGAAGAGATACCCTGCTCTGCCTCAATGATTTTCAAAAGCTTTTGGGGGACATCCAATGGCTACGGCCTTACCTCAAAATGACAAAAGGGGACATACGTCCTCTAGAAGATATCCTTAAAGGAGATCCCGACTCCCTCTCTCCCTGACACCTCACCGCGGAGGCAGAAAGGGTACTTGATAAAGTAGAATTAGCCATCACCCGGCAACACATCGGGTTTTTCTCTCTTGCCTTACCCCTGCATTTAGTGGTCTTCTCCACCGAGTTTGCCCCTACTGGCCTGTTGTGGCAAGAGTCTGTACCCTTGCTTTGGGTACACCTCCTGGGTGCTAAAAGGAAAGTCTTTCCTTTATATCCCCTGTTAGTGTGCCAACTGGTGATGTTGGGGATAAGAACCTCCACTAGATATTTTGGGAGGGTGCCTGATGTTACCATTATCCCATACGATAAAGAAAACCTGGAATGGCTGTCCACCCATCACCCAGAATGGGAGATGCTTGCTTGTTCCTATGCAGGAAAATTCGATACCCAGATGCCTAGTGATAAGTTGTTACAGTATTTCTCCTTTACCCCTTTTCTTTTTCTTAAAAATACGAAGCTAAAGCCAATCTCCAATGCCTGCATGGTATTTATAGATGGGTCAAAAAACGGCCAGGCTGCCTATGTCTATAACCAGCAAAAAAGACACATGAAAACACCCTTTAACTCGGCCCAATTGGTGGAGCTTTATGCCGCCCTGGCAGTGTTTTAAGCATTTGAGGCACGTCCCCTTAACTTATATTCAGACAGCTGATATGTGGTGGGAGCTTTGCAAGTTTTAGAAATGGTGCCGGTGATCAAGCCCCACACTCCAACCTTCAAAATGATCTCAATGATACAAAAGCTGATCAGTCAGAGGTCGCTCCCCTTTTTTCTTGGCCACATTCGTGCCAACACTGGCCTGCCCAGACCCCTAGCACTGGGGAACGAACTTGCGGACGCCGCTACACGGACCCCCCTGATTTTGCTTCTAGAACAAGACCAGATCGCGGTCGCCCGCGAGGCCCACCGATTACACCACCTTAATGCCGAGACCTTGAGACAAAGGTACTCACTCACTAGAGAGCAGGCTAGGGAAATTGTCAAAAGCTGTAAAAATTGCCTGATATTTTTGCCCGAGCCCCATTATGGAATAAATCCTAGGGGGCTTGTTCCAGGACAGATTTGGCAGATGGATGTCAACCATATCACTTCCTTTGGAAAATTAAAATATGTACATGTCACCATCGATACCTTCAGCGGGTTTATCAGTGCCTCCACTCACAGCGGGGAGGCCACTAAGGATGTCATCAATCATATGCTACATGTCTTCACTGTGCTGGGACATCCAAAATGCATAAAAACTGAAAATGGCCCGGGGTACACCAACAATAGGTTTAAACAATTCTGCTTGCAATTAGGGATAAAGCATGTCACTGGAATACCCTATAATCCGCAGGGACAAGGCTTTGTAGAATGAGCTCACCAAACCCTAAAAATCACCATTAATAAACTCAGCTCACAGGAAACCTTGTTCCCTATCAAGGGAAACCAAGAGATGTTGCTTGCCCATGCCCTCTTTGTACTAAACTTCTTGACCTTGGATGGCTTAGGAAAATCTGAAGCCGAATAGCACTTGAACCCGGAGACCATCCAGGGATACGCCCAGGTCCTTTGGAAAGATCCCATCACTGGAAAATGGGGCGGCCCGGACCCAGTATTAATCTGGGGAAAAGGGTCCCCATGCATCTATGACTCCAAGGAAAATGGGGCCCGCTGGTTACCAGCAAGGTTTATTAAACCCTACTCTGCAAGAAATGCCCCATAGCAGTAAATAATAATTTTGGGTCCAGGAATTAACCCTGAGACATGGATTCTTTCTTTTGCAGGTGCCCCTGCAGTCCGAGGAAGGAGAAGGACCATGAATGCCCTCATCGCTCTAATGGCACATCCTGATATCTGGAAAACCCGTCTCTATGCTATTCCTTTTCTTTTAATTTTGCCCGCCATCACTATGGCCCGGGCCAGTCCCCATGCTATTAAGAAACTCATCTGGCGCCGGGCGGTGGTGGCGCATGCCTTTAATCCCAGCACTCGGGAGGCAGAGGCAGGCGGATCTTTGTGAGTTCGAGGCCAGCCTGGGCTACCAAGTGAGTTCCAGGAAAGGCGCAAAGCTACACAGAGAAACCCTGTCTCGAAAAAAAAAAAAAAAAAAAAAGAAACTCATCTGGCAGGTCAACTCACAAACTGAGGAAATGGTCTGGCAGATGGCTGCCAATCATGCCCCCTTTTCATGGTGGCCATCTCTTACCCCCAATTTCTGCCAGCTGGCCGTAGGGCTCAACTCTTGGGATATCCCCACCATAGAGTTGAGTGCCCTAAACGGGACCAAAATAAATAATTATTCTGACTGCAAAACCTTCCCTGGATCCAACAGGGGCCCCGTTACTTGGAAGAGCCCTTGTGGAACATTCCATGGTACAAATCTGGCCACCGTGACAGCCCCCACGTGTGTTAGCCCCACCACTCGGTGCAGGTTGGCACAATCCGATTTTTACGTTTGCCCCAAAGATGGTAGAAGTCACGACGTGGCAGCCAGATGCGGGGGCTATGAGGAATTCTTTTGCACTCAATGGGGCTGTGAGACCACCGGTGCAGCTTACTGGCACTCGTCCTCCTCCAGGGACCTTATTACAGTCACCAGGGGCTACTTAAAGCCCTCTGGCTGGCCCTGCTATTCTTCAGCGACATAGAAGCCCCAGGCCCCTGGGTTGTCGCTGCCCCTCAATATCACATTTACCGCACAGGGCAAGTCCAATATGGGCTGGACCTTGGGAAAGACATGGGGACTTAGATGGCGTCTTGATGGCAAGGATAAAGGAGTCAGCTTTAAGATACTACTGAAAATCGAACCCATTAGTGCCGTCTCCATTGGACCCTATCCAGTCCTCCCCAATTCTCAAAGCAAAATCCCGGCCCCAGCCAAAGGAATGATCACACCAGGACCCACACCTGGTAGCGCTTCCACCCTCCCCCTGTGTAGTACTTCCCCCATTATTCCGCAAAATACAGTCAAAAGGTTGTTCAGTTTAGTACAGGGAGCATATATGGCCCTAAATGCCACAAGCCCAGATAAGACGTTGGACTGCTAGCTTTGCCTTACCTCCAGCCCTCCTTACTATGAAGGAATCGCTTTCCAGTCTGCTGCCAGCAACCTCACTTCCCCGAGCAGTAGGTGTCAGACTAAGTCTCATAAACTGACACTCTCTGTGGTTTCTGGACAAGGTTCCTGTTTGGGCAAAGTCCCACCGACCAATAGGCATCTCTGCAACAAAACCTCGACACCCTATAAAGGAGGATATTATCTTGAGTCACTCAATGGGTCCTACTGGGCTTGCAACACTGGGTGTCTGCTCAGATATTTAATGGTTCCCATGAATTCTGTGTACTGGTTCAGTTGTGGCATCGTGTCACATATCATGAAGAAAGCTCTATTATGGAATAATTCGAGCAGAGGTGTAGATACACTCGAGAACCTGTGTCATTGACTATAGCCCTCTTGTTGGGTGTTGGAGGCATTGTTGCGGGAATTGGTACAGGGACCACCACCCTTGTACAAAATAATCACTTGATGCAGTTACAGATGGCCATGACCACCGATCTGGAGGCAATAGAAAGATCTATCTCTGCCCTTGAGAAATCACTTACCTCACTATCAGAAGTAGTGCTGCAAAATAGAAGGGGCCTGGATCTGTTGTTCCTGAGGGAAGGGGGCCTATGTGCCGCCTTGAAGGAAGAATGCTGCTTTTATGCAGACCATACTGGTATTGTCATGGAAATGATGGAAAAATTAAGGGAAAGGCTGGCTCAAAGAAAAAGGTAGTTTGAGGATCAGCACGGGTGGTTTGAAAATTGGCTGCAAGGGTCCCCTGGCTCTCCACCTTGCTACCTACCATTCTAGCCCCCTTAATTGTTTTTCTCCTTCTCATTCCCTTTGGTCCCTGGGTCTTTCAGCGGTTGACTCGGTTTATCAAAAATCAGATTGATTAAGCTTTACCATGACACATCTCGATTCATTATCACAGAGTAGATTCCGAGGAGACCAGCCAGGAGCCCCATCAAGGACTCAGATTCAGTGTCCTAAGGCCCTAACACCCCCACGGTCCTGCTAGAGGGTACTCAATGATGGGAATAGTACAGGGCCCACGTCAGAGACAACAGCGTACCGAGGTCATCAAGACCGGCTCAACATGCATGCTGCCGAGCGTTGGAAGCGCCCTGTATAGCCTAAGACAGGGACTCTCTCAGACCATAGCCACCCCGATCACATGGAGTTGGTCCATTTTTGAGAAAAGAGGGGGAACTGTTGGGGACCGACTCCGGACAGCTGTGTATTGAAATTTGTGTGTCCTTCCTTGCTTTATCAAGCCTTGCTAAAACAGGAGGTTCCTGGCATAACTGCAGGATGTACGATTAGATAAACTTCGGGAACATGTCCTAATCAGCCAGCTGCAGGGGCCTGTGATCAAAGCGACCTCACCCTGACCTTCCCTTAGGAATTTTCCTTTCTTTTCTCCTGCTTCCCCTGCTCCCCTTCACTGCCTGAAGCCCTATTTATAAGCCTCAACAAACAGTCAATAAACGAGACCTCAATGCGACTCAGACTGACTCTGTCATTCTTTATGCACCAGGTCTCCTTTCCCTCTCCCCCCTTTTGGTTTACAGGTAGACCCTCCTCGAAACCATCAAATAACCTCACCTGCTGGACAGGTCAGTATTTGAATGAAGAGGAGCTCCTGTTTTACTTAGTTTCCTATGCTGAGTTGAACTAGATAGGCCCCGTGTATGTAGGAAGCACAGTTTTTTGTTCTGAGCCAGCTCACTGTTCTAGTCCTATAGGAAAAACAGTAGAGTATAAGATAGTGACTCTTTCTCAAAAGCAGAGTGTTTTTTCTAAGGCAAGCTAGGGTTCAATTTCCCTTCCTAATCGGAGTTGAATCTTATTCAGTTTCAAGGTCTAGCAACAAGAGTTAGTTTGGGGTAAGTAGAGCCACTATTGTGCGACCATTGCCATAAACAGTGCAAATACCACTTGCGCCTGTTCCCAGCAATTTCAGGGGATTTGACTGGAGAAGAGTTCCTGTTCCAATCAGTTTACTACACTGAGTAGAACTAGATATGGCCCCTGTGTGCACGAAGCACAGCTCTTTTGTTCTGAGCCAGCATGCTGTTGTGACCCTAAAGGAAACACAGTAGAGTACAAGAGTGACCCTTTCTCAAAAAGCAGAGTGTTTTTCTGCTAAGGCAAGCTAGGATTCAATTCCCCTTCGAAACAGGGTTGCATCCCATTAATTTTCAAGTTCTAGCAGCAAGAGTAAGTTTGGGGTAAGGACATTCACTCTTGTGCTTCCCTTGACATACACAGTGCTAAAAGCACTGGAGTCTGTTCCCAAAAAGTACAGGGTATTGGAATGAAAATGAGATCTGGTTCAAGTCCGGTCCCCTTGCTCAGGAGAACAATGTATTGGAGTGAAGAGGAGCTCCTGTTCTAGTCAGTTTCCAATGATGAGTTGAACTAGATATGCCCTTTGTATGTAGGAAGCACAGTTCTTTTGTAGTTTGTCAACTCACTGATCTGGCCCTATAGGAAACACAGTAGAGAACTAGAGTGACATTTTCTCAAAAGCACAGAGTTCTTTTTATAAGGCAAGCTAGGGTTTAATTCCCCTTCCTTAATGGAGTTGAATCACATTCATTTTCAAGTTCTAGCAGCAAGTGTTAGTAAGGGGTAAGGAGAGCTACACTTGTGTTCTCCTGGCCATACACTTCAAATAGCACTCGCCACTGTTCCCAGAAAGTACAGTGTATTGGACTGAAGCAGAGCTCCTGTTCTAGCCAGTTTCCTTTGCACAGTTGAAATAGAAATGGCCCGTGTGTAGGAAGCACATTTCTTTTGTTCTGAGCCAGCTCACTGTTCTGGCACCATAGGAAACACAGTAGAGTCCAAGCGTGCCCCTTTCACAAAAGCAGATTTTTTTTGGAAGGCAAGCTAGGGTTAAATTTCCCTTTCTAAATGGAATTGAATCCCATTTGGTTTCAAATTCTAGCAGCAAGAGTTAGTTTTGGGTAGGAACAGCCACTCTTGTGCTACCCTGGCCATACAAGGTACAAATAGCACTCGCGAATGCTGCCAACAAGAACAGTTTAATGGACTGAAGAGTATCTCCTGTTTTAGTTAGTTTACTTTGCTCAGTTGAACTAGATATGCCCTGTTTGTGTAGCAAGCACAGTTCTTTTGTTCTGACGCAGCTCACTCTTCTGGTTTTGGAAACACAGTAGATTAAAAGTGTGCCCCTTTTTCAAAATCAGAGCTTTTTTCTTGTAAGACAAGCTAGGGTTGAATTACCATTTCTAAATGAATTAGAATCCCATTAAGGTTCAAGTTCTAGCAGCAAGAGTTAGTTTGGGGTAACAACATCAACTCTTATTTTCCCCTGGCCATACACAGTGCAAATAGCCTACGTGTCGGTTCTCAGCAAGTACAGTCTATTGGACTGAATAGGAGTTTTGTTCTAGACAGTTTCCTGTGCTCAGTTGAACTAGGTATGCCCCGTGTGTATTGGAGCCCAGTTCTATTGTTCTGAGCCAGCTCACTGTGCAGGACCCATAGTAAACACAGTAGAATACAAGAGTGCCCCTTTCTCAAAAGCATAGTGTTTTTCTTGTGAGGAAAGCTACGGTTCAATTGCCCTTTTTGAACGGAGTTGAATGACATTCAGTTTCAGTTCTAGCAGAAAGAGTTATTTTGGGGTAAGTACAGCCACACTTGTGCTCCCTTGGCCATACACAGTGCAAATAGCACTCGCATCTATTCCCAGTAAGTCGAGTGTATTGGACTAAAGAGGAACTCTTGTTCAAGTTAGTTTCCTTTGCTCTGTTGAATTAGATATGGTCCGTGTGTACGAAGCACAGTTCTTTTGTTCTGAGCAAGCTCACTGTTCTGGCAATGTATGAAACAGAGTAGAGTAGAAGATAGCCCCTTTCTCAATAGCAGAATGTTTTTCTTGTAATGAAAATGAGGTTTCAATTCCCCTTCCTACACGGTGTTGAATCACATTCACTTTCAACTTCTAGCAACAAGTGTTATTTGTGGTTAGAACAGCCACTCTTGTGCTCCCCTGGACATACACAGTGACAATAGCACTCGAGACAGTTCCCAGCAAGTACAGTGTATTGGACTGAAGAGGAACACCTGTTTTATTTAATTTCCAATACTGAGTTGAACTAGATAGGCCCCGTTTGTGTAGGGAGCACAATTCTTTTGTTCTGAACCAGGTCACTCTTCTGGCCCTGTCTGAAACCAAGTAGAGTAGAAGAGGGTCCCTTTCTCAAAAGCAGAATGTGTTACTTCTAAGGCAAACGAGGGTTCAATTCCCCTTCCTAAACAGTGTTGAATCCTATTCAGTTTCAAGTTCTACCAACAATTGTTAATTTGGTGTAAGAACAGCCACTCTTCTGCTCCCCTGGCAATACACTGTGTAAATAGCACTCATGACTGTTCCCACCAAGTACAGTGAAATGGACTGAAGAGGAGCTCCTGTTTTACTTAGTTTCCAATACTGAGTTGAACTAGATATGCACCATGTGTGGTGGAGGCACAGTTCTTTTGTACTGATCCAGCTCACTGTTCTGGCACTAGAGGAAACACAGTAGAGTATAAGCGTGCCCCTTCCTCCAAAGCCGAGTGTTTTTTCTTCTAAGGCAAGCTAGGGTTCAATTCCCCTTCGTAAACAGAATTGAATCACATTCAATTTCAAGTTCTATCAGCAAGTGTTATTTTAGGGTAAGAACAGCCACTCTTGTGCTCCCCTGGCCATACACGGTGCAAATAGCACTCGTGTCTGTTCCCAGCAAGTACAGGGTATTGGACTGAGGAGCTCCTGTTTAACTTAGTCTCAATTACTGAGTGTTTTTTTTTTCTTCTAAGGCAAGCTAGGATTCAATTCCCCTTCCTAAACAGAATTAAATCGTATTCAGATTAAAGTTCTACCAACAAGAATTATTTTGGGGTAAGTACAGCCAATATTTTGCTCCCCTGGCCAAACTTAGTGCAAATAGCACTTGTGACTATTCCCAGCAAATACAGTGTATTGAACTGAGGAGATTCTCCTGTTTTAGTTAGTTTCCTATGCTGAGGTGAACTATATATACCCCCTGTCTATAGGAAGCACAGTTATTTTGTTCTGAGCCCCCTCACTGTTCTGGACCTCAAGGAACCACAGTAGAGTACAAGAGTGCCACTTTCTCAAAAGGAGAGGGGTTTTCTTCCAAAGAAAGCTAGGATTCAATTCACCTTCCTAATCAGTGTTGAATTGCATACAGTTTCAAGTTCTAGCAGCAAGAGTTAGTTTGGAGAAAGTACAGACACTCTTGTGCTCCCCTGGCATATTCAGTGCAAATAGCACTCGCATCTGTTCCCAGCAGTACAGTGTATTGGACTGAAGAGAAGCTCCTATTCTAGTCAGTTTCAAATGCTGAGTTGAACTAGCTGTGAGTCGTGTGTTGGAACCACAGTTCTTTTGTTCTGAGCCAGCTCTCTGTTCTGGCCCTATAGGAAACACAGTAGAATACAAGAGTGCCCCTTTCTCAAAAGCAGAGATTTTTCATGTAAGGCAAGCTATGGTTCAATTGCCCTTCCCAAACGGAGTTGTATCAGATGCAGTTTCAAGTTTTATCAGCAAGAATTAGTACTGGGTAAGTACAGCCACTCTTGTACTCTCCAGGCCATACACAGTGAAAAATAGCACTCGAGTCTGTTCCCAGCAAGTGTAGTGTATTGGACTGAAGAGAAGCTCCTATTCCAGTCAGTTTCCACTGCTGAGTTGAACTAGGTAAGCCCCGTGTGTGTAGGAAGCACAGTTGTTTTGTTCTGAGCCAGCTCACTGTTCCGGCCGTAAAGGAAACAAGTAGAGTACAAGAGTGCCCCTTTCTCAAAAGCAGAGTATTTTTCTTGTAAGACTAGATAGTGTTCAATTCTCCTTCCGATACGAAGTTGATTCACATTCAGTTTCAAGTTCTATCAGCAAGAATAAGTATGGGGTAAGTACAACCACTCTTGTGATCTCCAGGTCATACACAATGCAAAGAGCTCTCAGGATTGTTTCCAGCTAGTACAGTGTTTTAGACTGAAGAGGAGATCCTATTTTAGTTAGTTTCCTATGATGAGTTGAACTATATGCCCTGTGTGTGTAGAAAGAACAGTTCTTTTGTTCTGAGCCAGCTCACTTTTTGGCCCTATAGGAAACACTGTAGAGTCCAAGAATGCCCCTTTCTCAAAAGCAGAGTGTTTTTCTCTAAGGCAAGCTAGGGTTCAATTCCCCTTCACAAAAGGAGTTGATTCGAATTAAGTTTCGAGTTCTAGCAGCAAATGTTAACTTGTGGTAAGAACAGCCACTCGTGCTCCTCTGGTCATACACAGTGAAAATTTCTCACGTGACAATTTCCAGCAATTACAGTGTATTGGGCTGAAGAGGAGCTCCTGTTTTACTTAGTTTCCAATGCTGATATGAACTACATATACCCGTTTATGTAGGAAGCACAGTTCTTTTGTTCTCAGCCAGCTCACTCGTTGGTGACTGTATGAAACACATTAGAGTAGAAGAGGGCCCCTTTCTCAAAAGCAGAGTGTTTTTCTTGTAAGTCAAACGAGGTTTCCGTTCCCCATTCTAAACGGTGCTGAATCCTATTCAGTTTCAAGTTATAGCAGCCTTTGTTAATTTGGGGTACAAACAGCGACTCTTGTGCTACACTGGCCATACACAGTTTTAATAGTACTCACGATTGTTCCCAGGAAGTAGAGTGTATTGGACTCAAGAATAGCTTCTGTTTCACTTAGTTTCCAATGCTGAGTTGTACTAGGTATGCCTGGTGTGTGTTGGAAGCACAGTTCTTTTGTTCTGAGCCAGCTCACTGTTCTTGCCCTATAGGAAACACAGTAGAGTAAAAGAGTGTCCCTTTCTCAAAAAGAGAGTGTTTTTCTTTTTTTTTTTTTTTTTTTTTTTTTTTTTTTTTTTTTTTGGTTTTTCGAGACAGGGTTTCTCTGTGTAGCTTTGCGCCTTTCCTGGAGCTCACTTGGTAGCCCAGGCTGGCCTCGAACTCACAGAGATCCGCCTGGCTCTGCCTCCCGAGTGCTGGGATTAAAGGCGTGCGCCACCAACGCCCGGCGAGAGTGTTTTTCTTGTAAGGCAATCTAGGGTCAATTCCCCTTCCTAAATGGAGTTGAATACTATCCACTTTCAAGTTCTAGCACTAAGGGTTAACTTGGTGTAAGAACAGCCACTCTTGTGCTCCCCTGGTCATAAACAGTGAAAATTGCTCTCGCGATAGTTCCCAGCAAGTACAGTGTATTGGACTGAATAGGAGCTCCTGTTTTACTTAATTTCCAATACTGAGTTGAGCTAAATATGCCACATTTGTGTAGGAAGCACAGTTCTATTGTTCTGAGCCTGCTCACAGTTCTGGCGCTGTATGAAACAGAGTAGAGTAGAAGAGGGCCCCTTTCTCAAAAGCAGAGTGTTTTTCTTGTAAGGCAAATGAGGGTACAGTTCCCCTTCCTAAACGGTGTTGAATCTAATTAAGTTTCAAGTTATAGCAGCAATTGTTAATTTAGGGTAAGAACAGCCACTCCTGTGCTTCCCTGGCTATACACATTGTAAATAGCATTCATGTCAATCCCAGCAATTACAGTGAATTGGACTGAAGAGAAGCTCGAATTCTAGTCCATTTCCCATGCAAAGTAGAACTAGGTGAGCCTCGTGTTTGTTGGAAGAACAGTTCTGAGCCAGCTCGCTGTTCTGGCCCTGTAGGAAACAATGTAGAGTACAAGAGAGCCTCTTTCTCAAAAGCAGAGATTTTTTCTTGTAAGGCAAGCAATGGTTAAATTCTCCTTCCTAAATGGATTTGAATCCCATTGAGTTTCAAGTTCTAGCAGCAAGAGTTATGTTCGATTTACTACAGTCACACTTGTGCTATTCTGGCCATATACAGTGCAAATAGCCCTCGCATCTGTTCCCAGAAAGTGCAGTGTATTGGACTGAAGAGAAGATCCTAATCTAGTCAGTTTTTAAAGCTGAGTTGAACTAGGTATGCCTCGTGTGTGTTGGAAGCTCAGTTCATTTGTTCTAAGCCAGCTCACTCTTCGGGACCTATAGAAATCGCAGTAGAGTACAAGAGTGCATGTTTCTCCAATCAGAGTGTTTTTCTTGTAAGGGAAGGTATGGTTCAATTCCCCTTCCTAAATGGAGTTGAATCACATTCAGTTTCAATTTCTAGCAGCAAAAGTTAGTATGGGGTATGTACAGCCACTCTTTTGCTCTCCTGGCCATATACAGTGCAAATAACACTCGCGTCTATTCCCAGCAAGTACAGTGTATTGGACTGAAGAGAAGCTCCTATTCTAGTTAGTTTCCATTGCAGAGTTCAACTAGGTGTGCCTTGTGTAGGAAGCACAGTTCTTTTGTTTTGAGCCAGCTCATTCTTCCGGCACTTTAGGAAACACAGTAGAGTACAAGAGTACCCCTTTCTCAAAAGCAGAGTGTTTTTCTTGTAAGGCAAGCTAGGGTTCAATTCCCCTTCCTAAAAGGAGTTGAATCACAATCAGTTTCAAGTTCTAGCAGCAAGTGTTAATATAGGGCAAGAAGAGTCCCTATTGTACTCCCCTGGACATACACAGTGCAAATAGCACTCGCATCTGTTCCCAGCAAATACACTGCATTGGACTAAAGAGGAGGTCCTGTTTTACTTAGTTTCCAATACTTAGTTGAACTAGATATGCCTCATGTTTGTAGGAAGCACAGGTCTTTTGTTCTAAGCCAGCTCACTGTTTTGGCCCTATAGGAAACAGAGTTGAGTACAAGAGTACCCCTTTCTCAAAAGAACAGAGTTTTTCTTGTAAGACATGCTATGTATCAATTGTGCTTCTTAAACGGAGTTGAATCACTTTCAGCTTCAATTTCTAGCAGCAAGACTTAGTGTGGGGTAAGTACAGCCACTCTTGTGCTGTACTGTTCATAAACAGTGCAAATAGCTGTTTTTCTCTCCTGGCCATACACAGTGCAAATAGCACTCGTATCTGTTCCCAAACAGTACAGTGTATTGGACTGAAGAGAAGCTCCTATTCTAGAGATTCCAATGCTGAGTTGAACTAGGTATGCACCGTGTGTATAGGAAGCACAGTTCTTTTGTTCTGAGGTAGCTCACTATTCTGGCCCTATGGGAAACACTGTAGAGTACAAGAGTGCCCCTTTCTCAAAAGCATAGTGTTTTTCTTGTAAGGCAAGCTAGGGCTCAATTCCCGTTCCTAAACGGAGTTGATCTCATTCAGTTTAAAGTTCTAGCAGCAAGTGTAATTATAGGGTAAGAACAGCCACTCTTGTGCTCCCCTGGCCATACACAGTGCAAATAGCACTCGTATCTGTTCTCAGCAAGTTCAGTGTATTGGACTTAAGAAGAGCTCCTGGTCCTCTCAGTTTCCAATGCTGAGTTGAACTAGGTATGCCCAGAGTCTGTAGGAAGCACCATTCTTTTTTTTTCAGAGCCAGCTCACTGTTCTGTTTCTATGGGAACATAGTAGTATACAAGACTGCCCCATTTCTGAAAGCAGAGTGTTTTTCTTGTAACTCAAGCTAGGGTTGAAATCCCCTGCTAACCGCAGTTAAATAACACTCAGTTTCAATTTATAACAGCAATTGATAATATAGGGTAATAACAGGCACACCTGATCTCTTCTCACCAAACACAGTACAAATAGTACTTGCAATTATTCCCATCAAATACAGTGTATTGGACTGAAGAAAAGCTCCTATTCTAGTCAGTTTCCAATGCTGAGTTGAATTAGGTATGGCTCCTGTGTGTAGAAGCACAGTTCTTTTGTTCTGAGCCTGCTCACTGTTCTAGCACTATAGGAGACACAGTAGAGTACATGAGTGCCCCTTTCTCAAAAGCGGTGTTTTGCTTGTACAGCAAGCTGGGCTTCAATTCCCCTTATTAATCTTAGATTAAACACATTCAGTTTCATATTCTCGAAGCAAGTGTTAATTTGGTGTAAGTGCAGCCACTCTTGTGCTCCCCTGGACTTACATTGTGCAAATAGCACACCTGTCTGTTCTCAGCAAGTTCAGTGTATTTGACTTATGAGGAGCTCCTATTCTAGTCAGTTTCCAATGCTGAATTGAACAAGTTATGCCCGGAGTGTGTAGGAAGCACCCTTCCTTTTTTTTGAGACAGTTCACTTTTCTGTTCTAACGGGAAACACAGTAGTGTCCAAGGGCGCCCCTTTCTCAAAAGAAGTGTTTTTCTGGTATGGCAAGCTAGGGTTCATTTCAAGAATGCCCCATTATGAAAAGCAGAGTGTTTTTCTAAATAGGCCAGCTAGGGTTCAATTCCCATTCCTAAACAAAGTTAAATCTGATTCAGTTTCAACATCTAGCAGCAAGTGTTAATTTGGGGTAAGAACAGCCACTCTGGTGATCCCCTGGCCATACACAGTGCAAATAGCACTTGCGTCTGTTATTAGGAAGTACAGTGTTTTGGACTGAGAGGATGTCCTATTCTAGTCAGTTTCCAATGCTGAGTTGAACTAGGTATGCCTCATGTGTGTTGTAAAGCACAGTTCTATTCTGAGACAGCTCACTGTTCTGGTCCTATAGGAAACACAGTAGAGTACTAGAGTGACCCTTTCTCAAAAGCAGAGAGTTTTTCTTGTAAGGCAAGCTATGGTTCAATTCCCCTTCCTTAACGGAGTTGAATCACATTCAATTTCAAGTTCTACCATCAATTGTTAGTATGCGGTAAGTACAGCCACACTTGTAGTCTCTGGCGATACAAAGTTCAAATAGCACTCACGTCTGTTCCCAGAAAGTACAGTGTATTTGACTGAAGAGGAGCTTCTGTCCTAGTAAGTAACCAATACTGAGTTGAACTAGGTATGCCCCGTGTGTGTAGGAAGCACAGTTCTTTTGCTCTGAGCCAGGTCACTGAGTTGGACCTCTAGGAAACACAGTAGAGTACAAGAGTGCCCCTTTCTCAAAAGCAGAGTGTTTTTCTTGTAAGGCAAGCTAGGGTTCAATGACACCCTAAGCGCAGTTGAATCACATTCAGTTTCAAGTTCTAGCAGCAACTTTTAATCACAGCCCCTCATGTGTTCTTATGGCCATTCACAGTGTAAATAGCGCTCGTGTATATTCCCATCAAGTACAGTGTATTGGACTGAAGAGAAGCTCCTACTATAGTCAGTTTCCAATGCTGAGTTAAACTAGGTATGCCTTGTGTGTGTTGGTAGCACAGTTCTTTTGTTCTGAGCAAGCTCACTGTTCTGGCCATATAGGAAACACAGTTGCGTCCAAGAGTGCCTCTTTCTCAAAAGCAGAGTGTTTTTCTTGTAAGGCAATCTAGGGTTCAATTCCACTTCCTAAACAGAGTTGAATCTCATTCAGTTTCAGGTTAGAGCATCAAGAGTTAGTATGGGGTAAGTACAGCCACTCTTGTGCTCTCCTGGCCATACATAGTCCAAATAGCACTCGCGTCTGTTCCCAGCAAGTACAGTGTATTGGACTGAAGAGAAGCTCCTATTCTAGTCAGTTTCCATTGCTGAGTTGAACTAGGTATGCCCTGTATGTGTAGGAAGCATAGTTGTTATGTGCTGAGTGAGCTCACTCTCTGGCACATTAGAGTACAAGAGTGCCCCTTTCTCAAAAGCAGAGTGTTTTTCTTATAAGGCAAGCTAGGATTCCATTCTGCTTCTTAAACAGAGGTTAATACCATTAAGTTTCAAGTTCCAGCTGCAGTGTTAATTTGGAGTAAGAACAGCCATTCCTGTGCTCACCTGGCCATATGCAATGCAAATAGGCTCGCGTATGTTCCCAGGAAGTTACAGAGTATGGCAAGGAAGAGGAGTTAATGTTTTGCTTAGTTTCTTAAACTTAGTTGAACTAGCTATGCCGCGTGCTTGTAGGAGGCACCATTCTTTTGTTCTGAGCCAGCTCTCTTTTCTGGCCCTTGGGATATACAGTAGAGTACAAGAGTGCCGCTTTTTCAAAAGCAGAGTGTTTTTCTAATAAGTCAAGTTAGGGTTCAATTCCCCTTTCTAAATGGACTTGAATCAAATTCAGTTTCAAGTTCTAACAGCTACTGTTAATATACACTAAGATCAGCCACTCTTGTGCTCTAGTAGCTGTACACAGTGCAAATAGCACTCACATCTGTTCCCAGCAAATACAGTGTAATGGATTGAAGAGAAGCTCCCATTCTAGTCAGTTTAAAATGCTGAATTGAATTAGGTATGCCCCGTTTGTGTAGGTAACACAGTTCTTTGGTTCTGAGTGAGCTCACTGTTCTGGCCTAATAGGAAACACAGTAGAGTACTCGAGTACACATTTCTCAAAAGCAGAGTGTTTTCCTTTTAAGGTAAGCTAGGGTTCAATTCCACTTCCTAAACGGAGTTGAATCAAATTCAGGTTCAAGTTCAATCAGCAAGTGTTAATTTAGGGTAAGAGCAGCCACTCTTGTGCTCCCGTAGCCATACACAGTGCAAATAACACTCGCATCTGTTCTTAACAATTACAGTGAATTGGACTGAAGCGAAGCTCCTATTCTAGTCAGTTTCCAATTGTGAGGTGAACTAGGTATGCCTCGTGTATGTTGGAAGCAAAGTTCTTTTGTTCTGAGCCAGCTTAATATTATGGCCCTATAAGAAAGACAGTAGAGTACAAGAGTGCCCATTTCTCAAAAGCAGAGTATTTTTCATGTAAGGCAAGCTAGGGTTCATTTCCCATTCCTAAACGGAGTTGAATCACATTCTGTTACAAGTTCTATCAGCAAGTGTTAATTTAGTGTAAGAACAGCAACTCCTGGGCTCTCCTGGCCAATCACAGGGCAAATAGCACTCATGTCTGTTCTCAGCAAGTACAGTGTATTGGACTGAAGAGAAGCTCCAATTCTAGTCATTTCCAATGAGGAATTGAACTAGACATGCCCAATGTTTGTAGGACGCAAAGTTCTTTTGTTCTGAGCCAGCTCACTTTCTGGCCATATAGGAAACACAGTAGAGTACAAGAGTGCCCCTTTCACAAAAGCAGAGTGTTTTACTTGTAAGGCAAGCTACGGATCTATTGCCCTTCCCAAACGGAGTTCAATCCAATTCATTTTCCAGTTCTAGCGGCAAGAATTAGTATCGGATAAGTAACGACACTCTTGTGCTCTCCTTGCCATACACAGTGCAAATAGCAGTTGTGACTGTTCACAGCAAGTATAGTGTATTGGTCTGAAGAGATGCTCCTATTCTAGTCAGTTTCCAATGCAGAGTAGACCTAGTTATACCCCATTTGTGTTATAACCACAGTTCGTTAGTTCAGATCCAGCTCACTGTTCTGGCCCTATAGGAAACACAGTTGAGTACAAGAGTGCCCCTTTCTCAAAAGCAGAGTGATTTTCTTATAAGGCAAGGTAGCATCCAGTCCTCTTCAAAATTGGAGTTGAATGACATTCAGTTTCAAGTTCTATCAGCAAGTTTTAATTTAGGATAAGAACACCCACTCTTGTGCTCCCCTGGCCATACACAGTACAAATTGCACTCGCGGAAGTTCTTAGCAAGTACAGTGTATTGGACTGAAGAGGAGCTCTTATTCTAGTCAGTTTCCAATGCTGACTTGAACTAGGTATGCCTCGTGTGTGTTGGAAGGACAGTTCTTTTGTCTTAGCCAGCTCAATGTTCTGGCCCTAAAAGAACACAGTAGAATTAAAGAGTGTCCCTTTTTCAAAAGCAGAGTGCTTTTCTAATAAGGCAAGCTAGGGTTCAATTCCCCTTCCTAAACGGAGTTGAATCACATTCAGTGTCAAGTTCTAGCAGCAAGTGTTTATATAGGGTAATAAAATCCACTCTTGTGCTCCTCTGGACATACACAGGACAAAGAGTACTCTCCACTCTTCCCAGAATGTACAGTTTATTGGACTGAAGAGGAGCTCCTATTCTAATCAGTTTCCAATTCTGAATTGAACTAGGTTATCCCTGAGTATGTAGGACGCACTATTCCTTTGTTCTGAGCCAGCTCACTGTTCTGGCCTTATGGGACAAACAGTAGAGTATAAGAGTGTCACTTTCCAAAAGCAGAGTGTTTTTCATGTAAGGCATGCTAGGGTTCAATTCCCCTTTCAAAATGGAGTTGAATCACTTTCAGTTTCAACATCTAGGAGCAAGTGTTAATATAGGGTAATAACAGCCACTCTTGTGCTCTTCTGGCCACACACAGTGCAAATAGCACTCCCGTCTATTGCCAGCAAGTACAGTGTAATGGACCGAACAGAAGCTCCTCTTCTAGTCAGTTTCCAATGCTGAGGTGAGCTAGGTATGCCTCGTGTGTGTTGGAAGCACAGTTCTTTCGTTCTGAGCCAGCTCACTGTTGTGGACATATAGAGAATACAGTAGAGTACAAGAGTGACGCTTTGTCAAAAGCAGAGTGTTTTTCTTGTAAGACAAGATAGGGTTCAATTCCACTTCCTAAGGGAGTTGAATCACATTCAGTTTCAACTTTTACCAGCAAGTGTTAATATAGGGTAAGGACAGTCATTCTTGTGCTCGCTGGACATACTCAGAGCAAATAGCACTCCCGTGTGTTACCAGCAAGTACAGTGAAATGGACTGAAGAGAAGCTCCTATTCTAGTAAGTTTCCAATACTGAGGTTAACTAGGTATGCCTCGTGTGTGTTGGAAGCACTGTTCTTTTGTTCTGAGACATCTCACTGTTCTGGCCCTATAGGAAACACAGTTGAGTACAAGAGTGCCCTTTTACAAAAGCAGAGTGTTTTTCTTGAAAGGCAAGCTAGGGTTCAATTCCCTTTCTAAACGGAGTTGAGTCACATTCAGTTTCAAGTTCTAGCAGCCAGTGTTCATATAGTGTAATAACAGCCACTCTTGTGATCTCCTGGGGAAACACTGTGCAAATATCCATCGCGACTATTCCCAGCAAGTACAGGGTATTGGACTGAAGAGAAGCTACTATTCTATTCAGTTTCCAATGCTGAGTTGAACTAGGTATGCCTCAGGTGTTTTGGAAGCACAGTTCTTTTGTTCTGAACCAGCTCAATGTTCTGGCATTATAGGACAAACAATAGAGTATAAGAGTGGCCATTTCTCAAAAGCAGTGTTTTTTTCTAAGGCAAGCTAGGGTTCAATTTCCCTTCCTAAACGGAGTTGAATCATATTCAGTTTCAAGGTCTAGCAACAAGAGTTAGTTTGGGGTATGTACAGCCACTCTTGTGCAACCATTGACATAAACAGTGCAAATACCACTTGTGTCTGTTCCCAGCAATTTCAGGGGATTGGACTGGAGAAGAGTTTCTGTTCTAGTCAGTTTCCTACACTGAGTAGAACTAGATATGGCCCCTGTGTGCACGAAGCACAGTTCTTTTGTTCTGAGCCAGCATGCTGTTGTGACCCTAAAGGAAACACAGTAGAGTACAAGAGTGACCCTTTCTCAAACGCAGAGTGTTTTTCTGCTAAGCAAGCTAGGATTCAATTCCCCTTCGAAACAGAGTTGAATGCCATTAATTTTCAAGTTCTAGCAGCAAGAGTTAGTTTGGGGTAAGGACATTCACTCTTGTGCTTCCCTTGACATACACAGTGGTAAAAGCACTGGCGTCTGTTCCCAGCAAGTACAGTGTATTTGAATGAAGACGAGCTCTGGTTCAAGTTAGGTTCCCTTGCTCAGGAGAACAGTGTATTGGACTGAAGAGGAGCTCCTGTTCTAGTCAGTTTCCAATGATGAGTTGAACTAGATATGCCCTTTGTATGTAGGAAGCACAGTTCTTTTGTAGTCTGTGAGCTCACTGAACTGGTACTATAGGAAATACAGGAATATATAAGAAATAGTAGAGTACTAGAGTGACACTTTCTCAAAAGCAGAGAGTTCTTCTTATAAGGCAAGCTAGGGTTCATTTCCCCTTCCTTAATGGAGTTGAATCATATTCAGTTTCAAGTTTTAGCAGCAAGTGTTAGTAAGGGGTAAGGACAGCCACACTTGTGGACTCCTAGCCATACACAGTTCAAATAGCATTCGCGTCTGTTCCCAGAAAGTACAGTGTATTGGATGGAAGTGGAGCTCCTGTTCTAGCCAGTTTCCTTTGCACAGTTGAAATAGATATGGCCCGTGTGTAGGAAGCACATTTCTTTTGTTCTGAGCCAGCTCACTGTACTGGCCCCATAGGAAACACAGTAGAGTACAAGTGTGCCCCTTTCTCAAAAGCAGAGTGGGTTTTTTTGTAAGGCAAGCGAGGGTTAAATTTCCATTTGTAAACGGAGATGAATCCTATTCAGTTTCAAGTTCTAGCACCAAGAGTTAGTTTGTGGTATGAACAGCCACTCTTGTGCTGCCCTGGCCATACACAGTGCAAATATCACTCGCGAGTGCTCCCAACAAGAACAGTTTAATGGACTAAAGAGTAGCTCCTGTTTTAGTTAGTTTACTTTGCTCAGTTGAAATAGATATGCCCCGTGTGTGTAGGAAGCACAGTTCTTTTGTTCTGAGCTAGCTCACTGTTCTGGTTTTGGAAACACAGTAGAGTAAAAGAGTGCCCCCTTTTCAAAATCAGAGTGTTTTTCTTGTAAGACAAGCTAGGGTTGAATTACCAGTTCAAAATGGATTAGAATCCTATTAAGTTTCAAGTTCTAGCAGCAAGAGTTAGTTTGGGGTAACAACATCCACTCTTGTGTTCCCCTGGCCATGCACAGTGCAAATAGCCTACGTGTCTGTTCACAGCAAGTACAGTCTATTGGACTGAATAGGAGTTCCTGTTCTAGTCAGTTTCCTTTGCTTAGTTGAACTCGGTATGCCCGTGTGTATTGGAGCACAGTTCTTTTGTTCTGAGCCAGCTCACTGTGCAGGACCTACAGGAAACACAGTAGAATACAAGAGTGCCCCTTTCTCAAAAGCATAGTGTTTTTCATGTAAGGAAAGCTAGGGTTCAATTTCCCTTTTTGAATGGGGTTGAATGACATTCAGTTTCAGTTCTAGAATAAAGAGTTATTTTGGGGTAAGTACAGCCACTCTTGTGCTCCCTTGGCCATACACAGTGCAAATAGCACTCACGTCAATTCCCAGTAAGTCAAGTGTATTATACTGAAGAGGATTTCTTGTTCAAGTTAGTTTCCTTTGTTCAGTTGAATTAAATATGGCCCGTGTATACGAAGCACAGTTCTTTTGTTCTGAGCCAGTTCAGTCTTCTGGCCCTATAGGAAACAAAGTAGAGTTCAAGAGTGCCCCTTTCTCAAGAGCAGAGTGTTTTTCTTGTAAGGCAAGCTAGGGTTCAGTTGCCCTTCCTAAACAGAGTTGAATCACATTAAGTTTCAAGTTCTAACAGCAAGTGTAAGTATGGGGTAAGAATACACACACTTGTGCTCCCCTGGCCATACACAGTGCAAATAGCACTCAGGTATGTTCCCAGCAAGTACAGTATATTGGACTGAAGAGAAGCTCCTGTTCTAGTCAGTTTCCAATGCTGAGGTGAACTTGGTATGCCCCGTGTGTGTAGAAAGCACAGTTCTTTTGTTCTGAGCCAGCTCACAGTTTTGGCAGTAGAGGAAGCATATTAGAGTACAAGAGTGCCTTCCCTTTTCTCAAAAGCAGAGTGTTTTTCTTGTAAGCAAGCTGGTTTCAATTCCCCTTCCTAAACGGAGTTGAATCACATTCAGTTTTAAGTTCTAGCAGCAAGTGTTAATTTAGGGTAAGGACAGCCACTCTCTTTTCCCCTGGACATACACTGTTAAAATAGCACTCGCAACTGTTCACAGCAAGTACAGTGTATTAGACTGAAGAGGAGCTCATTTTTTACTGTTTCCTATCCTGAGTTGAACTAGATATTCCTTGTGTGTGTAGGAAGCACAGTTCTTTTATGCTGAGCCAGTTCACTGTTCTAGCCCTATAGAAAAACAGAGTAGAGAACAAGAGTGATCCTTTCTCTAAAGTAGAGAGTTTTTCTTGTAAGCAAGCTATGGTTCATTTCGTCTTCCTAAACGGAGTTTAATCTTATTCAGTTTCAAGTTCTAGCAGCAAGTGTTAGTTTGGGGTAAAAACAGCCACTCTTTTCCTCCCCTGGCCATACACAGTGCCAATCGCACTAGTGTCTGTTCCCAGCAAGTACAGTGTATTGGACTAAAGAGGAACTCCTGTTTTAGTTAGTTTCCTATGCTGAGTTGAACTAGATATGGCCCGTGTTTGTAGAAAGCACAGTTCTTTTATAATGAGCCAGCTAAGTGTTCTGGCCCTATAGGAAGCACAGTCGAGTATAAGAGTGCCCCTTTCTAAAAGCAGAGTGTTTTTCTTGTAAGGCAAGATAGGCTTCAATTGCCCTTCATAATCGGACTTGAATCACATTAAATTTCAAGTTCTAGAAGCAAGTGATAATTTGGTATAAGAATAGCCACTCTTGTGCTCAACTGGCCATACACAGTGCAAATAGCACTCGCGAATTTTCCCAGGAAGTACAGTGTATTGGACTGAAGAAGAGCTCCTTCTTTAATTGGTTTCATATCTTGAGTTGAACTAGATATTCCCTGTGTGTTTAGGAAGCACAGTTCTCTTGTTATCAGCCAGATCACTGATTTGGCCCTATAGGAAACACAGTAGAGTCCAAGACTGCCCCTTTCTGAAAAGCAGAGTGTTTTTCTTGTAAAGCAAGCTATGATTCAATAGCCCTTCCTAAACGTAGTTGAAGTCCATTCAGTTTCAAGTTCTAGCAGCAAGAGTTTGTATGGGGTAAGGTCCGCCACTCTTGTGCTTTCATGACCATACACAGTGCAAATAGCACACGCGACTGTCGGCAGCAAGTGCAGTGCATTGGACTGAAGAGAAGCTCCTATTTTAGTCAGTTTACAATGCGGAGTTGAAGTAGGTATGCCCCGTGTGTTGGAAGCACAGTTTTTTTGTTCTGAGACAGCTCACTATTCTGGCCCTATAGGAACCACAGTAGAGTATAAGACTGAACCTTTCTCAAAAGCAGAGAGATAGAAACTCAAGCTAGGAACTGAAGGCAAAAACCACAGGGAAACTTTGCTTGCTGACTTCCTTTCTTGCTTGGTCACTTTCTCATCCTAAGCTAGATCTCGTATCCATCTCAGGGCCACTTGCTTAGGGTATTGAAACCTCAGTGGAAGAGCATTCCCATATCAATCATCAATCAATACAATTTCTCATAACATAGTAACTAGCAATTCTGATCTGGGCAAAGCCTCAATTGATGTTGCCTCAGATGACTCGAAGCTACATCACGTTGACAGCTAAAGCTAATTAAGACAGACACAATAAGATATGAGAAGATTTTTAAAACACAAAACCAATATATTAACCATATCAATCACTTAAGCAGCAAAACCCCAAAACATTAAGATAGCAGCAACTGGAAAACATAAATGTGTCAAGAAATGAGGAGAAGCGAGCCTCTAAGATCAAAAAGAGGAATCTAAAACTCTCTCTTGCTGGGTGGTGGTGGCACACGCCTTTAATCCCAGCACTCAGGAGGCATAGGCAGGTGGATCTCTGTGAGTTTGAGGCCAGCCTGGTCTACAGAATGAGATATAGGACAGGCACCAAAACTACAGAGAAACTCTGTCTCGAAAAAAAAAACCCTCAAAATAATAAATAAATAAATAATAAAATAAATAAATAAATAAAAATGTCTCTCCACAGAAACTTCCCAAACCAACAAAACCTTAGGAACTCATCAGATAATAAAGTAAGTTTTCTGGGGAAAAAAAATGGTGAAAATCCATCATTTTTCAGAGAAACAACAATAAATTTAGATGACAATTAATAAAATCAATGACATACATAGCACCACTGACCAAACAAGACAAAAAAAATGCCCACAAATATATATCAAGGTCCCTTAAACAAGAACGATAAAATTCTAATTAAAATTAAACCACAAGAAATCACTGGACAACATGAATCCCGTGCACTCCAATTCTGTCCTTTGCTGATAATTGAAAATGGATTAGATGAGGGGAGCTGTTCCACTGAAAGATATTTGGAGATATTTGCTTGAAGCTTTCTGATGTTTTAACTTTGCAGTAATAGTTCTGATTACTAAATGGAACTCGTTTTTTTTTATTTTACAACACCATTCAGTTCCACATAATAGCCACAGATTCCCCTGTTCTCCCCCTCTCGCCCCCCTCCCCCTCCCCCCAGCCCACCCTCCATTCCCACCTCCTCCAGATCAAGGTCTCCCCCGAGGACCGGGATCGACCTGATAGACTCAGTCCAGGCAGGTCCAGTCCCCCCCTCCCAGACCGAGCCAAGCGTCCCTGCATAAGTCCCAGGATTCAAACAGTCGACTCATGCAACGAGCCCAGGACCCGGCACCACCGCACAGCTGCCTCCCAAACAGATCAAGCCAAATGACTGCCTCACCCATTCAAAGGGCCTGATCCAGTTGGGGGCCCCTCAGCCTTTGGTTCATAGTTCATGTGCTTCCATTCATTTGGTTATTTGTCCCTGTACTTTATCCAACCTTGGCTTCAACAATTCTCGCTCATATAAACCCTCCTCTTTCTCACTAATTAGACTCCCAGTGCTCCACCAGGGGCCCAGCCATGGATGTCTGCATCCAGATTCCTCAGTCCTTGGATGGGGTTTATGGCACAACTATCAGGGTATTTGGCCATCCCATCACCAGAGTAGGTCAGTTCCTGCCATCTCTCGACCATTGCCAGCATTCTTTTGTGGGGGTATCTTTGTGGATCTCCGTGGGCCTCCCTAGCTCTCTGCTTCCTCCCCTTCTCATGTGGTCTTCATTTACCATGGTCTCCTATTCCTTGTTCTCCCTCTCTTTTCTTGATCCAGCTAGGATCTCCCACTCTCTTTCCCTCAACCGTCGCCCTTCATTGCTCCCACTCATGACCAGGCTGTTCATGTTGATCTCATCCATTTCTCCGTGTCTTTTTGGGAGTCCCATTTTCCAGGTAGCCTCACTGGTGATATGAGTAGCAGTCCAGTCATCCTTGTTCCACATCTAGAATCTTCCTATGAGTGAGTACATACCATATTTGTCTTTCTGAGTCTGGGTTGCCTCACTCAGGATGATTTTTTCTAGATCCATCCATTTGCCTGCAAACCGCATGATGTCATTGTTTTTCTCTGCTGAGTAGTATTCCATTGTGTATATGTGCCACAATTTATTTATCCATTCTTCAGTTGAAGGGCATCTAGGTTGTTTCCAGGTTTTGGCTATTACAAACAATGCTGATATGAACATAGCTGAGCAAGTGCTCTTGTGGTATGATTGAGCATTTCTTGGGTATATGCCCAGGAGTGGTATAGCTGGATCTTGAGGGAGATTGATTCCCAATTTTCTAAGAAAGCACCATATTGATTTCCAAAGTGGTTGTACAAGCTTGCATTCCCACCAGCAGTGGAGAAGAGTTCCCCTAGTTTCACATCCTCTCCAGCATAAAGTGTCTTCAGTGTTTTTGATCTTAGCCACTCTGACAGGCGTAAGGTGGTATCTCAGAGTTGTTTTGATTTGCATTTCCCTGATGATTAGGGATGTTGAGCAATTCCTTAAATGTCTTTCAGCCATTTGAGTTTCCTCTGTTGAGAATTCTCTGTTTAATTCTAAAGCCCAATTCTCAATTGGACTGTTGGTCATTTTGATGTCTAATTTCTTGAGTTCCTTATATATTCTGGATATCAGTCCTCTGTCAGATGTGAGGTTGGTGAAGATCTTTTCCCATTCTGTAGGCTGTCGCTTTGCCTTGTTGACCATATCCTTTGCTCTACAAAAGCTTCTCAGTTTCAAGAGGTCCCATTGATTGATTGTTTGTCTCAGTGTCTGAGCTACTGGTGTTATATTTAGGAAGTGATCTCCTATGCCAGTGCGTTCAAGACTACTTCCTACTTTCTCTTCTAGCAGGTTCAGAGTAGCTGGATTTATGTTGAGGTCTTTGATCCACTTGGACTTAAGTTTTGTGCACGTTGACAGATATGGATCTCTTTGCAGCCTTCTACACTTTGATATCCAGTTATGCCAGCACCATTTCTTGAAGATGCTTTCTTTTTTTCATTGTACACTTTTGGCTTCTTTGTCAAAAATTATATGTCCATAGGTGTGTGGGTTAATGTCAGGGTCTTCAATTCAATTCCATTGGTCCACATGTCAGTTTTTATGCCAATACCAAGCTGTTTTTATTACTGTAGCTCTATAGTAGAGCTTGAAGTCAGGGATTGTGATGCCTCCAGAAGACGTTTTATTGTACAGGTTTCTTTTAGCTATCCTGGGTTTTTTGTTTTTCCATATGAAGTTGAGTATTATTCTTTTCATGTCTGTGAAGAATTGTGTTGGTATTTTGATGGGGATTGCATTGAATCTGTAAATTGCTTTTGGTAAGATTGCCATTTTTACTATGTTAACCCTGCCTATCCATGAGCATGGGAGATCTTTCCATTTTCTGACATCTTCTTCAATTCCTTTTTTCAGGGACTTAAAGTTCTTGTCATATAGGTCCTTCACTTGCTTGATTAGTGTTACCCCAAGGTATTTTATGTCATTTTTGGCTATTGTAAAGGGTGATGTATCTCTAATTGCCTTCTCAGCTTCTTTGTCCATTGTATATAGGAGGGCTACTGATTTTTTTGAGTTGATCTTGTATCCTGCTATGTTGCTGAAGGTGTTTATAAGCTTTATCAATTCCTGGGTGGAATCTTTGGGATCACTCAAGTATACTATCATGTCATCTGCAAATAGGGAAAGCTTGACTTCTTCCTTTCCAATTTGTATCCCCTTAATCTCCTTATGTTGTCTTATTGCTCTGGCTAGAACTTCAAGTACTATATTGAATAAGTATGGGGAGAGTGGACAGCCTTGCCTCGCTCCTGATTTTAGTGGAATTGCTTTGAGTTTCTCTCCATTTAATTTGATGTTGGCTGTTGGCTTGCTGTAAATTGCCTTTATTAGGTTTAGGTATGTTCCCTGTATTCCTGATCGCGCCAAGACTTTTATCATGAAGGGGTGTTGGATTTTGTCAAATGCCTTTTCTGCATCTAGTGAGATGATCATGTGGTTTTTTTCTTTGAGTTTGTTTATATGGTGTATTACATTGATGGACTTTCGTATGTTGAACCACCCTTGCATCCCTGGGATGAAGCCTACTTGATCATGGTGGATAATTGTTCTGATGTGTTCTTGGAGTCTGTTTGCCAGTATTTTATTGAGTATTTTTGCATCAATGTTCATGAGGGAGATCAGTCTGTAGTTCTCTTTATTTGTTGCATCCTTGTTTGGTTTAGGAATCAGGGTAATTGTAGCCTCATAGAAGGAGTTTGGTAATGTTCCTTCTGTTTCTATTATGTGGAACAGTTTAGAGAGTATTGGTATTAACTCTTCTTTGAAAATCTGGTAGAATTCTGCGCTGAAACCATCTGGTCCTGGGCTTTTTTTGGTTGGAAGACTTTTAATGACTGTTTCTATTTCCTTAGGGGTTATTGGGCTATTTAAATAGTTTATCTGATCTTGATTTAACTTAGGTATGTGGTACCTATCCAGAAAAATGTCCATTTCTTTTAGGTTTTCCAGTTTTGTGGAGTAGAGGTTTTTGAAATATGACCTGATGATTCTCTGGATTTCCTCAATGTCTGTTGTTATGTTCCCCTTTTCATTTCTGATTTTATTGATTTGGATTCTCTCTCTCTGTCTTTTGGTTAGTTTGGATAAGGGCTTGTCTATCTTGTTGATTTTCTCTAAGAACCAACTCTTTGTTTCATTAATTTTTTGTATTATTCTCTTAGTTTCTAATTTATTAATTTCACCTCTCACTTTGATAATTTCCTGGCGTCTATTCTTCCTGGGAGACTTTGCTTCTTCTTGTTCTAGAGCTTTCAGGTATGCTGTTAAGTCACTAGTGTGGGATTTCTCCAACTTCTTTATGTGGGCATTTAGTGCTATGAATTTCCCTCTTAACACTGCTTTCATAGTGTCCCATAAGTTTGGGTATGTGGGGTCTTCATTTTCATTGATCTCTAGGAAGTCTTTAATTTCTTTCTTTATTTCTTCCTTAACCCATTGGTGATTCAGTTGAGCATTATTCAGTTTCCATGAGATTGTAGATTTTCTGTAGTTTTTGTTGTTGTTGAAATCTAACTTTAAACCATGGTGGTCTGATAAAACACAGGAGGTTATTCTAATTGTTTTGTATCTGTTGAGATTTGCTTTGTGGCCAAGTATGTGGTCGATTTTAGGAAAAGTTCCATGGGGTGCTGAGAAGAAGGTATATTCTTTCTTGTTAGGATAGAATGTTCTGTAGATATCTATTAGGTCCAATTGGGTCATGACATCAGTTAATTCCCCATTTCTCTGCTAAGTTTCGATTTGGGAGATCTGTCCAGTGGTGAAAGTGGGGTGTTGAGATCTCCCACTATTAATGTGTGGGGTTTTATATGTGGTTTAAGCTTTAGTAATGTTTCTTTTACATATGTGGGTGCCCTTGTGTTTGGGGCATAAATGTTCAGAATTAAAACTTCATCTTGGTGGATCTTTCCTGTGATGAGAATGTAATGTCTTTCTTGATCTCTTTTGATTGATTTTAGTTTGAAGTCTATTTTGTTGGATATCAGGATGGCTACCCCTGCTTGTTTCTTTGGACCATTTGATTGGAAAGTCTTTTCCCAGCCTTTTATTCTTAGGTAGTGTCTGTCTTTGAATTTGAGATGTGTTTCTTGCATGCAGCAGAAAGATGGGTCCTGCTTTCGTATCCATTCTGTAAGTCTCTGTCTTTTTATAGGTAAATTAAGTCCGTTGATATTAAGGGATATTAATGACCAGTGATTCTTCATCCCTGTTATTTTTGTTGGTAGTGTGTGTGTACTTCTCTTCTTTGGGGTTTACTGTTATGGCTTTATCTATTGCCTGTGTTTTCGAGTGTGTATCTGACTTCCCTCGGTTGGAATTTTCCTTCTAGTGCTTTCTGTAGGGCTGGGTTTGTGGATAGGTATTGTTTAAATCTGGCTTTGTCTTTGAATGTCTTGTTCCTTCCGTCTATGATGATTGAAAGTTTTGCTGGGTATATTAGTCTGGGCTGATATCCATGGTCTCTTAGTGTCTGCATTACATCTGTCCAGGTCCTTCTGGCTTTCAAAGTCTCCATTGAGAAATCGGGTGTTATTCTGATGGGTTTACCTTTATAGGTCACTTGGCCTTTTTCCTTGGCTGCTCTTAATATTCTTTCTTTATTCTGTACATTTAGTTGTTTAATTATTATGTGTCGAGGGGACTTTTTGGGGGGTCTAGTCTGTTTGGTGTTCTATAGGCTTCTTGTATCTTCATAGGCATTTGCTTCTTTAAGTTGGGAAAGTTTTCTTCTATAATTTTGTTGAATATATTTTCTGTGCTTTGAGTTGGTATTCTTCACCTTCTTCTATCCCTATAATTCATAGGTTTGGTCTTTTCATGGTGTCCCAAATTTCTTGGACATTTTGGTTCATGACTTTGTTGGCTTTAGTGTTTCCTTCGACTGATGAAACTATTTCTTCTACTGTATCTTCAATGCCAGAAATCCTCTCTTCCATCTCTTGCATTCTGTTGGTTATACTTGCATCTGAAGTTCCCGATCTTTTACTCAGGTTTTCTATTTCCAGCATTCCCTCTATTTGTGTCTTCTTTATTTTTTCAATTTCCCTTTTCAGGTCTTGGACTGTTTCCTTTGTTTGTTTCATTGCTTTTTCATGATTCTCTTTCAGTACTTTATTGTTTTCTTCCAGTACTTTATTGTTTTCTTGCAGGACTTTATTGTTTTCTTCCAGGATTTTATTGTTTTCTTGCAGGACTTTATTGTTTTCTTGCAGGGCTTTATTGTTTTCTTCTAATTTGTTTGCCCTTTCCTCTAGTTGTTTACAGCGTTCTTCCAATTTTCTTGTCTTTTCCTCTACACAAGCCTCTACCTTCTTCATGATGTTACTCATAAGGCTACTTTCTTCTGCTTCTTCCAATTTTTGATGTTCAGGTCTACATGTTGGAGGCGGGCTAGGTTCTGGTGATGCTGTATTGCTCTTCATTTTGTTGTATGTCTGCCTTGACGTCTGCCTATCTCCTTGTGGTTCCTTCTTGGTCTTATCAGTGTACTTGTTTCAGAAAGAACTGACAGATTCAGGTAGTCTCTCTCTCTTGTCCAAAAGGGTGTTCTCTTGTCCAAATGGGAACTCCCAGGCAGGATGGAAGTTCTTATCTGGACCAGAAGTCTCTGGTCCAGAAGGGAAGTCAGGAGCAGGATGGGAGCTAGGGGCCAGTCTCTAAGTCTCAGGAGGTGGCTGGGGTCTCGGGCAGGTAGGCGTGGGGGCAAGGCATGGAGATTGCAGGGGCTGCAGGGGGGGGGCTTGGAGAAGGGGATCCCTCCTGGTGGGGCTAGAAGGGGACCTGCCCAGTGGCCAGAACCTGGGGCCAAGTTGGGCAGGTCTTCCCGGAGTGGTTGGTGCCCAGGGATGGGGTCCGGGTTGGGCGCGGATACTCACCTCTGGTCCAGAAGGGAGGTCGGAGGCAGGATGGGAGCTGGGGGCCGGTCTCTAAGTCTCAGGAAGTGGCTGGGGTCTCAGGCAGATGGGTGTGGGGGCAGGGCACGGAGATTGCAGGGGCTGCTGGGGGGCTTGGAAAAGGGGATCCCTCCCGGTGGGGCTAGAAGGGGACCTGCCCGGTGGCCAGAACCTGGGGCCAAGTTGCGCAGGTCTTCCCCTGAATGGCTGGTACCCAGGGATGGGGTCTGGTTTGGGCCCAGATACTCACCTCTGGTCCAGAAGGGAAGTCGGGGGCAGGATGGGAGCTGGGGGCCAGTCTCTAAGTCTCAGGAAGTGGCTGGGGTCTCGGGCAGGTAGGCGTGGGGGCAGGGCGCAGAGATTGCAGGGGCTGCGGGGGGGAGCTTGGAAAAGGGGATCCCTCCCGGTGGGGCTAGAAGGGGACCTGCCCGGTGGCCAGAAACTGGGGCCAAGTTGGGCAGCGGAACTCATTGTTTTATAATAAAGAAAATGATATTTGTTAGGATCACTTAGGCGTCATCTTGTTTCCTATAGCTGATGATTGCCTGTAAGTCTGTATCAGAGTGAGGATTTTTGCTCCTTTGGGGTCCTGGCACCTAGCTTCCAAATAAATCACACAGAGGCTTAATCTTAATTATAATTGTCCAGCTGTAGCTTGGCTTGTTTCTTGCCAGCTTTTTTTAACTTATCTCATCTACCTTTTGCCTCTGGACTTTTACCTTTCTCTTACTTCTGTAAATTTTACTTTCACTCTTACTCCATGGCTCCTGTGTGGCTAGGTGGCTGGGTGGCTGACCCCTAACATCCCCCTCTTCTGTTTGATGGGGGAATGTCTTTCTGTATGCTGCAAACATGTGTTGCTCTGATTGGTTGATAAATAAAGCTGTTTGGCCTATGGCAAGGCAGCTTAGAGGCAGATGGGAAATGAAAAAAGAGAGACAGGAAGAAGGCTGAGGGAGACGCCAGCCACCCACCCACCCAAGGAGCAACATGTAATGGGATGCAAGTAAAGCCACAGAACATGTAGCGATATATAAATTAACAGTTATGGGCTAATTTAAGATATAAAAGCTAGCTAGCAAAAGGCTTGAGCCATGGCCATGCAGTTATAATAAATATAAGCCTCTGTATGTTTACTTGTATCTGAGCGGCTGTGGGACTGGTGGGTGAGAGAGATTTGTCCACACTTCTGGCTGGGCAGGACACAGGAAAACTTCAGCTACACCCGTTCTCTTGTTCTTTCTTCTTTTCCTCCCAGATTTCTCCTTCTATTTTATTCTCTAGGTCTGCCAGTCCTGCCTATTCTTTCTTCTGCCTCACTATTGGCCATTCAGCTCTTTATTAGGTCATAAAGTGTTTTAGACAGTCAAAGTATCACAGCTTCACAGAGTTAAATAAATGCAACATAAAAAAGCAACACATCTTTGCATCAATAAACAAATGTTTCACAGCACAAATGAAAGTAACATATTAAAATAATATTCTACATTTTCCCATTTTGTCTAAATAAAATTAAAAGGTTTTAACTTTAACATAGTAAAACTATATACTACAAAAACTGTTATCACCAGGCAGTGGTAGTGCACATCTTTAATCCCAGCACGTGGGAGGCAGAGGCAGGTGGAACTCTATGAGTTCGAGGCCAGCCTAGGCTACAGAGTGAGTTCCAGGAAAGGCGCAAAAAGCTACACAGAGAAACTCTGTATAGAAAAACCAAAAAAAAGAAAGGAAGGAAGGAAGGAAGGAAGGAAGGAAGGAAGGAAGGAAGGAAGGAAGGAAGGAAGGAAGGAAAGGGAAAAAAACAAAACAAAAAACAAAACATAAAACCCAAATAGTTATCAAGTATTAATTTCAATATTCAGTCCATTTGAAATTAACAAATTCAGAAAAAATACTACATTATCTATATTATCTTAGTGAGTCCAAAGTTTTATACTTAATGTACTCCTATCATACATACATAACAAAAACTGTAACTGTAGATGTAACCAACCGTCCTTTTAAATAAGAAACACAGAACCAATGCAAAGATGAAAACCAAGAGGTCAGAGCTAAGAGCTAAAACCTTACCCTTCCTCCTGTGGTGGTCCTACCTCTCCAAACCAGAACCACTTCCTGTGTGTGTATCTTTTTTTTTTTTTTTTTGGTTTGTCGAGAAGGGGTTTCTCTCTGTAGCTTTGCACCTTTCCTGGAACTCACTTGGTAGCCCAGGCTGGCCTCGAACTCACAGAGATCTGCCTGCCTCTACCTCCCGAGTGCTGGGATTAAAGGCTTGCACCACCACCACCTGGCTTGACTGTCTTTTTATAGTGTTTCTGTTCGGTCTTCTCACTGGTTGTAAACCCAACCACATGACCGCCTCATCACGGCCTGTCTGTATAGACCTCCAGGTTTTCTATGATTGGTATTGAGATTAAAGGCATGTGTATCCAATACTGGCTGTATCCCTGAACACACAGAGACTTACCTAGCTCTGTCTACCAAGTGCTGGGATTACAAACGTACGCCACCACTGCCCTGCTTTCCTATGGCTTGCTAATAGCTCTGACCCCCGGGCAACTTTATTTATTAACATACAAATAACATTTGAATACAAATAAAATATCACCATATTTCCCCTTTTCTATTTTAATAAAAAGAAAAAAGGAAAACGCTTATAACTAACATAAGAAAAACTATATACAAAAGTACAATAACTATATACACTATATACAAGTAACAAATACCTAAGCAATGTCTAGTTCATTTCTCTGAATGAGAAAATAGTTCCATTATCTACCCTAGTGTATCTAATTCACTTTCTATCCTAATTAATCATCAACTATGACTAAGTTACCTTCAACTCCCTCAGAGACACAAGAAAGAAATAATATTATCTAACAAAAATAAAGATAGGAAGTACATGCAAGCAACTTCCAAAAAATTGTGAGTTGACAGAAACAGCCAGCTGCTGGGACAGCCATCTGAGGTTTCTCTGCAGTGTTGGGGCATCATCTTCAGCCTATAGACTTAGAGTATCTGACAGACTCATTTGTGAAGTAGAATGTACACAAGGTCAACAGTTCAATCTCACATTGGGTGAGAGCAGTCTATATACCAGAAACACCTGAATTCCACTACTATCATATCATGATTCAGGATTTTAAATTCTGGAGATTGTTGATGTTTTTTGAATTCAGCTGTCCATTCTTCATGGCTATGTGTGTATGTGGCTTCATCTCAGCATCCCCTTCTTCTCCACATCCCTTTATTAAATGCCATTCTACTATTGAGAGACGTGAGTTTAATTACTCTTCAAGAATAATTGTTTCAGCTACTGTCCCATTGCACATCAGAAGCCATCGGCCCACTGCCTGTTAAGCTACCTTCGAAGAAAAGGGCATTGTACCTTTTCCAGATTGCGAAGGCCACTTCAGGGATGGTGCCATATTGTCCTGGCCTCAGAAGATGCCTTTTGATAAAGCCATAACCACTCTTGTTTTGGCAAGAATCAGTAGTCCTTTGTGTCGTGTCCTGTCTGTCCTGTTTGTCAGCAGTTGATTCAAGGATACTTTGTTGTCCAATGGCTAACTTTTGCCACAATGAAAGTTAACTCCAATTGCAGTTTGTTCAATGCCCATATTTTCTCTGAAGTAGATTGGTACTGCCAGGAGCCGACATGTCTCATAGTCATGACAAAAAAGAAAAAATTTCTAAGTTATTAAAACATTTTAAAACCATATTCTGTAGATCTCTGAAGGGTTTGAAGATAACCTGTCTATCTAAAATATATCTATTTAATCTTGAAAACATACCTAATATGACTACACGGTCTATTATAATATCTAACTACTAACTTTCATTTCTTTATATCCTAATAGTTGGTAATAACAACATTCAAGGATCAGAAAATTGCATTACATTGTTAAATGAATGGTATAAGTACAATTAGAAATATACATATAGCATTTTCTAACAATACCAATTTCAATATATATAATTTGTATATAATATAAAACAATCCAATCCAATGTAAAGTATTTACATTTTTCTTTTCTTTCTTTTTTTTAAACAAGAACCTTAAATTTAATCTCTTTTGCTTAGTCCTTTTCCTAACCCTTGACAACAACTTGTAACCAACCCCCCTAATCAATGAAAATTATCCCAGACCCAAAACCCATTAAAAGACCAAAAAAACCACCAGCCCCACACCACCTCTTTGGGAATGTGGGCATTGTATTCTTGAAATTGCTTCCTGCTGGGTATGGGTGAAGGTATCTTAATCCTAAAAAGAAAAATTTTAGGTTAATTGTGAAATTCTAGGAAAGGTAACTATATCCTTCATTATCCACTCTGTGTATAATGCCAAAGTTCAGGGTTCATATCAAATCTTAGTCAAGTAGTCTTTGAGACTGGATCATCTCAGCTAGCTCTCTCAAAATTGCTCTGAGCACTTAGTAGTTCAAAGTGATCTGTAGATGATGTTTGTCAGCTTAGTGATGTTACTGTCCACACGGAATTGTTGTTGTTGTGGAGCCCCATCTTCTTCCTGGAGACTTCAGTTGATGTTAGGCCTGGCCGTGATTTCCTGCAAAAAAACTCATAAGAGACTCAAACACAAAGATATATATATGCAGCTAATTGAAGCCTTTTTTCTTTTTAGAATTAGTTAGTACTCTATATTTCCATTCATATCTTTTTTTTTTTTTTTTGGTTTTTCGAGACAGGGTTTCTCTGTGTAGCTTTGCACCTTTCCTGGGACTCACTTGGTAGCCCAGGCTGGCCTCGAACTCACAGAGATCCGCCTGCCTCTGCCTCCCAAGTGCTGGGATTAAAGGCATGTGCCACCACCGCCCAGCAACCATTCATATCTTAACAAAGTTTAAAATGTATATATATATATATATATATATTGTAAATTTTGATATATAATTTATACTTTAAGAAAAGTTCAAAGAATCAGAATAGAATCAAAGAGTTGAGATTAGTAATAGAATAGTCCCTTAATTGATTTGGCTTTTGTCCTGTCCAATAGCAGAAGATGGCTCTTTTCTTCTGGCATGATACAGGGAGTTAGCATTTTCCTGTTAACAACATGCTTGAGTTTTAAAAAGGAGAGAGCCATTCTTCCAACTCCAAAAGCAGCTTTAAATTTTAATTGAACTGGGACTAATAGAAGATCAATAGTGTTAAATCTTTAGAGAAAAGCAGAAACAATCATTTAGGAAGACATAAATTTTTTTAGATAATATATACCCATACGCCATTTCACTCTGTTTCTTGGGATAGACAATTTGTCCCTTTTCTTCAGTTGTCTCATTTGTCCAGTGTTCTTCAGATTCCTTAACCTTCATTCTCCTAAAAGACAAAAACAAAAACCTTTCCCCAAGGTTTTTGGGGATGTTCCTTTTTGGCAAGTTATTATCTGAATAAATGAAAAGGCATGTGTTACTGGTATAAGTTAGTTTAAATAGGATGTTCATGCTGATTGATGAACTATCACCTCCTCTAATTAAGAGGTCCCTCTTGTTCAAATCAAACCTTTATTAATTTTGATGGTACCCACAGCTTATCTTCTCCTGTAGAAACAAAAGCAAAACCGTGTCCCCAATGTAACACATATCCTGGTTTCCATTCTGAGGTGAACACATCCTTAAAGTATATAGGCTGATTTAATTCTGTAGTCTTTTCTATTATCCAATGTCACTCTGCAGATGTTGTTCCTTTTTCATTGGCATTGAGGAAATTCAAAGTTAATAGAGCATTATGAAGTCTATTTCTGGGGGTTTTGTTACCCCTTTCTGTTTATTTAGCATATCCTTTAGAGTTCTGTTTGATCTTTCTATAACTGCTTGACCTGTAGGATTATGTAGTATATCTGTAATATGCTTTATATTATAATAAGCAAAAAACTGTTGCATTTTAACAGAGACATATGATGGAGCATTGTCAGTTTTGATTTGTGCAGGTATACCCATGAGGGCCATAACTTCTAGCAAATGAGTGATTACAGAATCAGCTTTTTCAGAACTCAAAGCTGTTGCCTATTGAAATCCTGAATAAGTATCGATGGTGTGGTATACATATTTCAATTTTCCAAATTGTGCAAAGTGAAACACGTCCATCTGCCAGATTTCATTCCTCTGAGTACCCTTTAGGTTACATCCTCCTGGTAATAGCCTTTGATTGTAGAAGGAACAAGTAGGTCATTTTTGTACTATTTCTTTGGCTTGTTGCCAGGTTATGGAAAAATCCTTTTTTAAACCTTTACTATTGACATGATGTTTTTATGAAATTCTGAGGCCACCAGCACATTTCCTATCAATAATTTATCAATCTCATAATTGCCTTGTGCTAGAGGGCCTGGCAGACCAGTGTGAGATCGGATGTGAGTTATATATAAAGGATGACTCCTTTTCCTGATTGTATCTTGTAATTGAATGAATAGTAAAGTTAATTCTGAAGCATCAGGGATAAATTCTGCAGTCTCAATATGTAATACTACTCTTTCAGCATACTGAGAGTCAGTTACTATGTTGAGAGGTTCTGAAAAATCCATTAATACCAACAGAATAGCATACAATTCTGATTTTTGAACTGAATTATAAGGATTTTAAACCACTTTTCTTAAATTTTCTGATTTGTAACCTGCCTTTCCTTGTTTGTTCGCATCTGTATAAAATGTACCAACTCCAGATATGAGTTTTTTCTGCACAATTTGAGGCAAGATCCACTCAGCTCTCTTTATAAGAACAATTCTATCACTTTTGGGATATTTGCTGTTAATTTCTCCCAAAAAGTTACTGCAAGCTTTTTGCCAAGGTTCACTTTCTACCCAAAATTTTTCAATGTCCTCCTTAGTTAAAGGTACAACAATTTCTGCTGGGTCTACTCCTGCTAATTGACGAAGTCTCAATTTTCCTTTCCAAATCAAGTCAGAGATTTTTTCCACATAAGTTTTTAATTTTTTATTTGGTTTATTTGGTAAAAATATCAATTCCAATATAATATCTTCCCTCTGCATTAATATTCCTGTTGGAGAATGCCTAGAAGGTAAAATAACCAAAATGCAATCCAGCTTTGGATCAATACAATCTACGTGCCCTTCATGTACTTTCTTTTCTACCAAGGCCAATTCTTTCTCAGCTTCAGGTGATAATTCTCTTGGACTATTTAAGTCCTTGTCACCTTCTAAGGTTTTGAATAAATTATTTAGTTCTTCATTTTTTACTCCAACAATAGTTCTTAGATGAGAAATGTCTCCAAATAATCTTTGAAAGTCATTAATAGTCTGTAGTCGATCTCTTCTAATTTGCACCTTTTGGGGTCTAGTTTTTTGTAGCTCTATTTTATATTGTAAATAATTAATAGAATCTCCTCTTTGTATCTTTTCAGGAGCAATTTGTAATCCCCAGCAAGGCAAAATTTTCTTTACTTCTTCAAACATTCTTTCTAAAGTATCTGCATTTGAGTCAGCTAATAAAATATCATCTATATAATGATAAATTATAGATTTAGGAAATTTTTATGTATCACTTCCAATGGCTTTATACAAAATATTGGCCTAGAGTTGGGTTATTCAACATTCCCTGTGGGAGAACCCTTCACTGAAATCTTTTAACAGGTCGAGAATTATTATAAGTAGGCACTGTGAAAGCAAATCTTTCTCTGTCTTTTTCCTGTAAGTGTATTGAAAAGAAACAGTCTTTAAAATCAATAACTATGACAAGCCATTCTTTTGGTAACAGAGTAGGCAAAGGAATTCCAGATTGTAGAGAGCCCATTGGTTGAGTTCATTTGTTAATTGCTCTAAGGTCTGTTACCATTCTCCATTTACCAGATTTCTCTTTAGTAACAAATACAGGAGAATTCCAAGGGCTGGTTGATTCTTCAATATGTTGAGCATTTAACTGCTCTTCTACCAGCTTTTCTAAAGCCTGGAGTTTCTCTGTTGTTAAAGGCATTGCTGAACCCATAGAGGCTTGTCTGTTGACCATTTTAAAGGTAGAGCTGTTGGTGTTTTTGGAAGATTATCAGTTGTTGTACCCTGTTCTTGTATGACATGGATGGTTGGTGACCACTCATTAAAAAAATATCTCTAATATTTCTCTCAGAAACATGTATTAATTTATTATTTGTTTCTGTGATTGAAGGGATATTAATCTGAGTATTCCAGTGTTGTAACAAGTCTCAACCCCACAGGTTCATAGCTATGTTAGCCATATATGGTTTTAATTTTCCTTTCTGTCGTTCTGGACTTATACATTCGAGCCATCTTGCACTCTGTTTCACTCGAGAATGTCCCAATTCCTAACAGTTGAACATTTACCTCCTGAAGAGGCCAAGTTGGGTGCCAAAATTCTGGTGCAATTATGGTAATGTCCGCACCTGTGTCTACCAGACCAGACAACAAAACACCATTTATTCTTATTGTTAGTTTTGGGTTTTGTTCATTAATAGAAGTTTGCCAAAAAAATTTTCTTTATGTTTTTTTCTGAATTTCCTAGTCTTTCTGTTTCATCATCCCGACCAACATGATTTATTCCAATAGGCATTTGGTTATTTAGTTGCTTTGAGTAGGTGTTTCCTCTACAACTGCAGGAAAGATTTGAACTGGATTTGCACTGGGGGCCTGCCTAAGGCCCCTCTGGGAGTTTCCCAAAGCCTGAGGCAAAGGATTACCCTGTCTATCCCTTGTTGATCTACATTCGTTTGTCCAGTGTTTTCCCTTACCACACCTTCTGCATACTCCAGAAGGAAGGGGCATTCTGTTGCTAGTGTTCCTTGAAGAAACGTTATTTCTAGGAATGAACTTTTTACAGTCCCTCTTCAAATGTCCTTGATTTCCACATCCAAAACATCTAACATTTCTCAAACCTTTTGAAATTGCTTCTACCCACATATCATGGTCATGAGCCTCAACATTAACCGTATCTCTAATCCAATCTTCCAAGGGTTCAGATCTTGCCTTTAACGGCCTGATTATTCTTTTGCATGCTGCATTTGTGTTCTCAAAGGCCAAAGATTCGATTATTATCTGACTAGCCTCTAAATTTGGGACCATTCTCTGTATTGCTGAAGTCAATCTTTCTAAGAAATCTGTAAAAGATTCTTTTGGGCCCTGTATAACCTTTGTAAATGACTCAGTTTTTTTCCTGGTTCCTCAACTCTGTCCCATGCATTCAAGGCTGCTGTTCGACACAGAATTGGGGTTTGGACATCATATAAACATTGTGTTTGTACTGAAGCATATTGGCCTTTTCCAATAAGCTGATCCTGGCAGACTTGTGTTCCTTTATCCCTCCATTGTTTTTCTATATTTTTAGCCTCCTCCTTGATCCACATTTTTCACTGGAGATTTTGTATGGGTTCAAGAACAGCCTCTGCCAGCTCCCCCCAGTCCTGTGGTAGAATCCTATTACAAGTGACCAGGTGTTTAACATTTGCTTTACATATGGGGAATGCATGCCATAAGATGTTACTGCATCCTTAAATCTTTGTAAGTCTAACATTTCAATTGGAATCCAAGTATTTTGTTCATTCTCTTCACCAGGTAGCTACTATATGGCTACCGGATAAATTAAGGGTGATTGTGTGAAAACAGGCTTTCTTTCTGTAACCTTATGATCCAATTTTGAAACAACTTCACTGTTAATTTCTTCTGTCTGAATTTGAATTTCTCTATAATTCATTTTTACAGGTTTAACAAGTTTTTCTAAGACTGTTAACCTGGCACTTAAATTGACAATCCTTTTAAATAGTAAAATGAGGATAAGAAAACTAATAAACTGAATAATTTGATCAATATTAATCTTTTCATATAGTTGTTCCATTGTCAGAGTGCCTAAAATTTCAAACAAAGCCCAATTTTCTTCCAATGTACACATAAAGCCCATTTTTTTAATGTAGCAAAAAATTCTCTTTTAAATAGATATGTTAATTGACTTACCAAGTCTGGGTAGAACAGTAGAAATCCGAGGGAATTTCAAAACAGCCACCTGGTGTTTGAGGTGTGAATTCAGAGAGAGAGAGAGCAAGAAAGCATAGCCTCTTGAGTCAAGTCAAGCCTTAGCTTTACAGGCAGGGGCCCTGTTCGGCAGGGCAGGCCTGAGTTGTTTGTAGCACCAGCTTTAAGCAAGTAGCAACAGCTGTGGGTCAGTCAGACCTGGGCCCGAGCTAGGGAGCTGGGCCGCCCAGGCCGGAAACCAGATCTGCCGCCAAGCGAAACGGTTTTTAATGGATTCTTGTCACATTGGGCCCCAAATGTAGATGTAACCAACCATCTTATTAAACAAGAAACACAGAACCAATGCAAAGAAGAAAGCCAAGAGGTCAGAGCTAAGAGCTAAAACCTTACCCTTCCTCCTGTGGTGGTTCTACCTCTCTGAACCAGAGCTACTTCCTGTGTGTCTGTCTTTTTATAGTGTTTCTGTTCTGCCTTCTCATTGGTTGTTAGCCCAACCACATGACCACCTTGTCACAGCCTGTCTGTATAGACCTCCAGGTTTTCTATGATTGGTATTGAGATTAAAGGCATGTGTATCCAATACTGGCTGTATCCCTGAACACACAGAGACTTAACTAGCTCTGCCTACCAAGTGCTGGGATTACAAACGTATGTCACCACTGCCCTGCTTTCCTATGGCTTGCTAATAGCTCTGACCCCCAGGCAACTCTATTTATTAACATACAAATAACATTTGAATACAAGTAAAATATCACCATAGTTCTGGATATTAGCTCTCTGTCATATGTAGTTGGTGAAAAAATTTTCAAATTCTTTAGGCTTCCATGTTACTCTATTTGATGATGTCTTTTGCCTTACAGTAGCTTTTCAATTTCATGACATCCAATTTATTAATGATTGGTATTTAGGGTTCATGCTCTTATGGCTCTGTTCTGGAAGTTGTCTCATGTGCCATTGCATTCAAGGCTATTCCCTACTTTCTCTTCCACCAGGTTCATAGTAATTGTATTTATGTTTAGGTCTTGGACTTGAGTTATTTGCAGGGTAATAGATTTAAATCTACTTTCATTCTTATACATATTAACATCCAGTTAGATTAACACCATTTTCTGAAGATTCTTTCTTTTCCAATGTATATTTCTGTCTTCTTTACAAAATCAGGTGTCCATAGGTTTGTGGATTTATTTCCAGGCATTTGATTAAATTCCATTGATCAATAGGCCTGTTTTTATTGCCAATACTATGAATTTTTTGTTACTATTGATCTGTAGTGTAGCTTGAAATAGGAGATGGTGACACCTCTACAAATGCTTTTATTGTACAGAATTGTTTTAGCTATCCTAGGTTTCTAGTTTAGCCATGTGATATTGAGTATTTATTGTTTTTCTGGTGTCTGTAAATAATTGAGTTGAAGTCTTAATGAGTATTTAATTGAATTTGCACATTGCTTTTGGTAGAACATTTTTAATATTTAAATCCAAACAATCAATGAATGGGAGATCTTCCCATCTTCTGATATTATCTTCAATTCCTTTCTTCATAGAGTTCAAGGTTTTGTTATACAAGCCTTTCGCTTGCTTGGTTAGCTACCCTAAAGATATTTCCTATTGTTTTTGGCTTTGTCTGCATAGAACAGTAGAAATCCGAGAGAATTTCAAAACTGCTACCTAGTATGCAAGGTGTGAATCCAGAGAGAGAAAGATAGAGAGAGAGAGAGAGAGAGAGAGAGAGAGAGAGAGAGAGAGAGAGAGAGAGAGAGAGAGAGAGAACACAAAAAAGCGTAGCTGCAAGTTCTGGCTAAAAGCTGAAATCCAGCTACATGTTCCCACTTGAGCCCAGTCGAGCCTGGGCTCCGGCTTCCTTAAGCTCTGACCACGTGTGTTGGCATTTCAGCCAAGAGAAGCCTATCTGCAGTTGCGTGTAGCTACTGCAATTAGCAGTAGCTCCTGCAGGCCTGAGTCCTAAGCCGAGCTAGGGAACCGGGACCCAGGGAGCCGGGCCCGCCCAGGTGGGAAACCAGACCCACCACTAAGCAAAGCGGTTTTTAATTAGTTCTTGCCACATGGACACCAAATGTAGATGAAAGGTCTTGTTAAATAAGAAACACAGAGCCAATGCAGAGATGAAAGCCCAAGAGGTCAGAGCTAAAAACTTTACCCTTCACTGCTGCTGTTGTCCTCTTCAGCAAGAGACCTACTTCCTGACTGTCTTTCTTATAGACTTTCTATCCTGCCTTCTCATTGGTTGTAACCCAACCACATGACCTCCTCATCACTGCCTGTCTGTACAGACCTCCAGGTCTTCTATGGTTGGTATTGAGATTAAAGGCATGTGTCTCCATGCTGGCTGTATCCTTGAACACACAGAGATCTGCCTAGCTCTGCCTCCCAAGAGCTGGTATTAAAGGCATGCACCACCACTGCCCAGTTTCTGCTATGGCTTGCTATTAGCTCTGACCCCCAGGCAACTTTATTTATTAACATACAAATAAAATCACATTTCAGTACAATTAAAATATCACCATATGTCTTTTTTCATTTTGTTGAATAATTTGAGGAGTATTGGTATTAGCTCTTCTTTGAAAGTCTGGTAGATTTCTACACTAAAATCTGCTAGCCCTGGGTTATTTATTTATTTATTTATTTATTTATTTATTTATTTATTTATTTGTTGTGAGATTTTAATGAAGGCTACTATTTCCTTAGGGGTTATAGGTCTATTGAAATTCTTTACACAATTTGGTTTTAACTGTGATAAGATGCATCTATTTAGAAAAGTGTTCATTTCTTTTAGATTTTCCAATTTTGTGAAGTACACATTTCTGAGGTATGATCTCTAATAATTTTCTGGATTTCTTTGGTGTCTTTTGTTATGCCCCCTTTAATTTCTGTTGATTTGGATATTCTTTCTTTGTCTTTTAGTTAGTTTGGGAAAGAGTTTGCCTATCTTGATGATTTTTCAAAGATCTAACTCTTTGTTTCATTGATTCTTTGTATTGTTCTCCTTGTTTCTATTTTATTGATTTCAGCCTTCAGTTTGGTTACTTCCTGCTGTCTGCTTCTCTTGGGTGAACTTGCTGTTGGTCTAGAGCTTCAGGTGTGCTGATACTTGTATGAGATCTCTACAAATTCTTTATGATAGCACTTAGTGATGTGAACTTTCCTTGTCCTACTGCTTTCAGTGTTTCCCATATGATTGAATATGTTGTATATTTATTTTCATTTAATTCTGGGAAGTCTTTAATTTCTTTCTTATTTCTGCCTTGACTCAGATCTTTCAGTATGGAGTTGTTGATTTTCCATTAGTATGTAGGCTTTATGTTGTGTCTGTTGTTGTTCAAATCTAGCTTTAATTTGTTGTGGACTTATAGGACACAGATGGTTATTTCAGTTTTCTTGTATCTGTTGAGCCTTGCTTTGTGACCAAGTATGAGATCAACTTGGGAGATCATTCCATGATATGCTGAGAAGGTATATTCTCTTGTGTTTGGGTGATGTATTCTGCAGATATCTGTTATGTAGATTTCATTCATAAGTTCTATTAGCTACATTATTTCTCTGCTTAGTTTTTGTCTAGATGACCTGTCCATTGATGAGAGTGAGGTATTGAAGTCTCCCACTATCAATTTGTGAGGTCCCATTTGTGAATTAAGCTTTAATAATGTTTCTTTTACAATTGTGGGAGTTCTTCCATTTGGAGCATAGACATTAAATTTGGAACATTATCTTGGTGGACTTTTCTTTTGATGAGTATGCAGTCTCCTCCAACTCTTTTGATTAGTTTTGGTATGAATTCTATTTTGATAGATATTAGAATAGCTAAGCCATCTTGCTTCTTGGGTCTATTTGCTTGGAAAAGCTTATTCCAAACTTTTACTCTGAGGTAATGCCTATCTTTGATGTTGAGGTGTGTTTCTTGAATACAGCAGAAGGATGATCTTGCTTTCTGTATTCAGTTAGCCTGTGTTTTATTTAGGGGAGTTGAGTCCATTGATATTGAGATATTACTGACAAATGCTTGTTAATTCCTGTTATTTTGGTGGTGGTAGTGGTGGTAGTGGTGGTGGTGGTGGTGTGTGCACATGTGTGTATGCATGTGTGTCTGTGTGTGGGAGTGTGGATGTGTGTGTGGTATGTGTTTTCCTTTCCTTGGTTTTGCTGCTTTGAGATTATTTATTACCTGTGTTTTTGTGGTTATAGTCTTTTAGTAACTTCTGTAGGGAGAGATTTTTGGATAGATTTTTTTTTTTAATTTGAGTTTGTCATGAAATATCTTGTTTCTCCGTCTATGGTGATTGATAGTTTTACTGTGTATAATAGTCTGGGCTGTTATCTGTGGTCTCTTTAAATCTGCAGGACATCTTCCCTGGCCCTTCTGCCCTTTAGATCTTTTTTGAGAAGTCAGTGTAATTCTAGTATGTCTGCATTTGTATGTTACTTGGCCTTTTCCCTTGCTGCTTTTCATATTCTTCCTTTGTTCCTTATGTTTAGTATTTTGATTATTGTGTGGTGAGAGGACTTTCTTTTCTGGTCCAGTCTATTTGGTGTTCTGTAAGCTTCTTATACCTTTCTAGGCATGCCCTTCTATAGGATAGAAAAATGTTCTCCCATCATTTTGTTAAATATATTTTCTAGAGTTTTCTTCCTCTTCTATTCCTATTATATTTAGCTCTGGCTTTTTCATAGTGTCCCAGAATTCCTGGATGTTTTGTTTTAGAAATTTCTTTAGATTTAACATTTTCTTTGACCAATTAATCTATTTCTTCTATGATATCTTCAATGACTGAGATATTCTCTTCTGTCTCTCTTATTTTGTTAGTGATGATTGCATCTGTAGCTCTTGTTCACTTACCTAGATATTCCATTTCCAGAATTCCTCAGGTATTTTTATTACTTCTATTTCCATTTTTAGGTCTTGAACAGTTTCCTTCACCTATTTTTTGTTATTTCTTTGATTTCATGTCATTCTTTAAGGATTTATTTCTTCCAATTTTTTGTTTGTCTTTTCTTTGATATTGTTAAGGGATTTTTTATTTCCTATTTAAGAATCTCTATCACCTTTATAAGGTTGGTTTTAAAATTATTACCTTATACTTCGGATGTGTTGGAATATTTAGGTCTTGATGTTATTGGATAGATGGCCTCTGTTGGTACCATATTGCTCTGGCTGTTGTTGATTGTGTTCTCATCCTGGTTTTTAATCATCTGGGTTTTGGATGATTATAGGTCTATGTGCTAATTGATGAGTTTTTGTTTGTGAGATCAATGTTTTGTCCTCAGTTTCTATTTCCTCTTTGGCTTTCTGATCTTTGTGTCATGTATTTCTGGCTACCAGTGTGGCCTCTGATCCAATGGCAAGTCTCCGTTCTTCTGACTGGTATAGCCCAAACCTGAGCAGTGGAAGTTTACTGTAGTTGGGTACAGTAGGCTAGCAGAGGAAAAGGAGGTGACATAGGGGGTGGGGAAGTAGAACGAGGTCATAAATTTGAAAGAGAGAACAGATGGTTACATGGGAGAATTTTAAGGGAAAAATGGCAAGGAGGAAAAGTTATAATTTTACTACAATGTCAACACTATTAAAATTAAAAATAAACATTTAAAAAGCAAAAAAGAGATTAACTTTAATCCAAATTAAAAATAAAAATAATCCACTAGAAAACATGGTAGCACTCCTCACACTGCATATGCGGAATGTAACTCATTGTCTCAGCCATGTCTTGCATTATTCTTTCTAATAGAATTCTAGTTATATTTGGAGCCACTAACAGGAACTTATCTTAATTTGGTTACATCAATTAACAACATGTTTCCAAACAGAAATTACCAATTATCAGCACTTAGAGAACTAATAGAGTTACTGAGAATACATAATTAAAAGTTTTCTTGTATTTTTGTTCAACAAAGGTAGTTGACCTCAGGTGACAATAATAAATTTATTGTCTGTTTCAGATGTCAGTATACTTTGCTTCTATGCTAGAGAAATTTATATTTGAGTCATAGTCTAGTGGAAAAGAATGTGGTTGTACAGTGTGCTCACCTTGTTATTTTGGTTTAAATTTTATTAAGCTGTTTTATTTTGTTTATTTCTGTGTACAGTTTCTGTCATTCACCCTTCTTCTTCTCCTCACTTCAGCATCTACCATATTCTCTATACATGCTCCCTCCTAAATATATAGCCCATTGTAATTATTCTTACATTCATATATGATACATATATATGGGTACACACACACATATATGTGCAAGCTTAAATGATTAAATGTTTAACACAATATACCAAGTCTGTTTTGCTAGTTTAAATGTTTTTAGTGCTGACCACTAAGTGTTGGGTAATCAGGAGCTCATCTAGGGTAGGACTGATTTTCCTATTCTCAGCAGTACTTAGTTTTCTGTATCTGTACATACATGGGTTGGATCCTGTGAGATTTGGGGCTATCACCCGGTGTTACTATTGTAAGAACCTCATTTAAGTAGCCATATTGTTGAAATTCCCTGTGTTACTTAAACAAAGAAAAATAAACCATTAGGGCTGGAGTTGGAGAGACATCTCACCAGTTAAGAGTGAGTGCTATTCCTGCAAAGGACCAGATTAGCTCATTTCACAGAACATGTATCAGGGGCTCAAAGCCACCTCTAACATCAGCTCCAGGAATGAAATGCCTCTGACCTTTGCAGGTACTTGCATTCATGTTAAAACACACACACACACACACACACACACACACACACACACACACACACACACACTTAAAATAAAGTAAATCTTAAATATAAGCCTTAGATTTCTAACATGGAACAAAAATGTATGGTTGATGTGGTAAGCATTCATTTTATTGGAAATCTTGAAAATACCTTCTATAATTTCTACTTAGCATATTTTCCTCTTTAAAATAGAAATATTTTAGATGCTAAACATGAGATTAGAGAATTTACAATGACAACATAGGTGATTTAGAAGTAGAATAGAGATATTTTCATGGCATTGTCAGAATTAGAATAACTATTTGGAGAAACCAAGTAAATATTTCACTTTATAGAATAACTTGTTTCCATATTTAATAGTTGCAATTTGTCCATATTTCTCTGTGCTGCCTGAAACTGTTCAGCCTCTGATCACACACAGTACTTGCTCTGCAGAAGAAGAGGTAACAAAGCACTTCAGAAAATTCTGTATTCTCAGTGTGTGCCTGATCGAAGAAATAATGCCTTTGAAAGAAGTGATTCCAGGATCTCTCCTCAGGTTCTATTGTGATTGGTAGTGCCTGTGTCAGATACCTCTGATTTGGGTGCACTTATATTAGAATTAGATATTTAATCCACTGCATAGCTAAATCACAGCCTTAGTACTTCTCAGAGAATTGCAGACAAATGTTTGCCAAAATTTATTTTTGATTCTCAGGCAAATTTTTACCATTTAACCTACTAGCTCTGTGTCTCCATTATATATTTGCTTGATTTTATGTATGCATCCACAGAAAAACATTCTATGAGATCATGTCCACTGAGGGCTCTTCCTTAGACACTCTCAAATCTGCATGAATGGATCTACAAAGACAATCTGTTTCACTTTCCTCCATTAATTTTCAGAGAAATAACTTTATGTCTTTTCAAATGAAATAAGGTGTATTTTTACTTATTCAATAGAGATATTTCTATCACTGTAGAGAAAATAGAAAAGAAAGGTGTGTTATGGAGAAATAAAGCTTGTACTCCCCTCTGAACACAACATGGGGAAATAGAAATATGCAATAAAGTCCGCTTGGGGTCAGTGGATGGAAAAATACTGAGTGAGGTGGACTCTGCTACACTTTGCTCACACCTTGGTGTCATGCTGAATCATGAGGTCAAGGACAGTGGAGGGGAGAGATAGTTTAGATGTAAGCATCATTAGACGGGATATCTTGTCACAGATTAGCTCAAATTGAATTAGAAAACAACATCAGAGAAATGCAGTATTTCAAAGCTGTGTGAAATATTTCATGCAGACCTCCTTTACATGCCCCCATATATATTTTTCTAATTTCACAAGAGTCAAGGCTCCCCAGAACTCCTCTTTTTCTCTGATGTCTAATCTCACCATCTCACACACCATTGTGCACCACATGCCATGTCTCTCCAGACAGTGTAGTGGGAGCAATATATCTGCTAAGAACTCACTTGTAGTAAATCACATTTTCATGTCTAGCTATGAACTATGAACTATGAACATGAGGATAGTGCCTTGTCAGAATGATTGAATATGAGTTAGGGATTTTTTCACTTAGAATAAAAACATTTGCTTTATGTAACATATGCTCAAAATGTCTGTTTTTGTAATGGATGGGGTACATGAACAAACAATCATCAATGTGTCTAAGTGCTTCTGATTGTATCTGTTATGTTACTCTGATTATATATGTTATGATACTCTGATTATCTGTATCATCTGTTATGTTACTCTGAGGGATGCACAGTCATTTTGAAATAGGATTGTTTTTACTGTCATAATTCTTTTTTTCCTCATGTTCTGGTTCTATGTGCAGAAGTATAATGATCATAATTACCGTAAATACAAAGTATCGTGAGCTGTGGGCCTGATATTATCTACCACAACACTGAAGTTTGTATTTACAAGTTTGTAATTGAATTTTATTTTCTGATTGTTGTTACTAGGAGAAACAAATTACAATTTGATAGACAAGAATTATAAAATAGAAATATTTTCTTTCTGACTAACAGAAGTTAACACAGAGGAGCACACTGGTTTTTTCCATGCTTATTCAGAATAAATACTATACTGCACCTTCTGTATTGATTAAGCTTTACATTCCACTTCCTGTATTGATCTGTATTTCATTTCTAGTTAAACTCAAGTAATTAATCAGATATTAAATTCATTTTTCTAAAAAGTCATATTTTCATTTTCCATCTAAATTATTTACCTTTTTAAAATTTTAACATTTACGTGGTCCTCAAAATTATTTATGCATGTTCAAAAACACATTTAGCAACTTTAAAAAAATTTTTTTAAAGAATTTTTTCATTTTACATACTAATCCTAGTTTCCCTTCCTTCCCCTTCTCCTGCTCCCCACCTCCCCCTAGCCCACTCTCACCAACTCCTCAGAGAGGTAAGGCCTCCCTTATGGAATCAACAAAGTGTGACATACTAAGTTGAGGCAGGACCAAGTCTCTCTCTCCTGTGTCGAGGCTGAGCAAGGTATCCCTCCATAGCGAATGTGTTCTAAAAAGCCAATTCATGCACCCAGGATAAGTCCTGGTCCCACTGTCAGGGGCTTGCCAAACAGATCTACCAACGTAACTGTCACCCACATTAAGAGGGTCTAGTTCAGTCCCATGCACGTTACACAGCTGATAGGCCAGAGTCCATAAGCTCCCACCAGCTTGGGCCAGCTGTCTCCATGGTTTTCCCCATCATGATCTTGATCTCACTTGCTCCTGTGATCTCTTCTTCCTCTCTTCAAAGAGCTCAGCCCAGTGCTTGGTTGTGGATCACTGCATCTGCTTTCATCAGTTACTGGACAGTTCTATGATGCCAATTAGGGTAGTCACTAATCTGATTATAGGAGAAGATAATTTCAGGCACCCTCTCCATTATTGACATTTAGCAACTTTTAAATAAACTCAGCATTTTGAAGATTGTATCTATGTGATGCTTGAAGATAACCCATCAGTTTATAGAGAGTGTAATGATGAAATTGTAACATTTAACAAATATCACCTTTTTAAAAAAATCCTCGTGTCTTTTATAGTTGTATGTAATTATGATATATTATAGCTCTTTTGTTTTTAACAAAGAATTTTATTAGAATGTACTTTTGATTTTATTACATTTTATTTGCTATTGTTGTATATATGTGGATGCCCTTGCTGCAGCAAGGAGTTGGCTTTCTACAGGTCTTCAAATTCAGCAGCAAGTACATTTACTCGCTAATTCATTTACACAACAGTGTTGAAAGTTGTTCATAGACAAACATACTTTGTGGTATGAATAATGCCTAGTTATGTTAGCTTGCTGCAGTCTATCTCAACTCTAACATAGGGCTGTATCATGATGACATATTGAATTTTTCTCTTGGTCGTTTTACATACACATTTTTGAAGCAGGAATCTAATACATACTAATCAAGTCTGATTGAATGATTTGACCACATCCATATCATTGCTGTATGTTTGGAGATTTCAGTTCTTCTCCTGTCTTTGTTATTCATTATATATAATACAGTTTATGATCTACAATGTCTCTTGTTCTTTGGGTTGTTAGATACTAGGATCCTCTCAAATTGTGCTTGAGTCAAAATCTCCAGTCTAAGTTTATACCTCCATTCTTTACAGTCCCTTCCATCCTGAAATCACTAGTCTATTTAGATTGCTGTGTTTAAAAGGCAATTAGATGGATTTCATTGATCAAGAGGAAATGTCTATCATGTCCACATCATTTCCTTTGATATTCATGGAGAAGAGAAGTGGCTGAATCTTCCTTAGGTCTACTTGTCAGGAACACATGGAATTCTTGGTAGAGGTTGCAGTAATCTATAAAACTAGCAGCCATATGAGATCCCTCATCCTCTACAGTAGCACCAGTATGTATGTTATAATCTTTGAATTATAGCCTTATAACTCAGGAGAGATGATTCCTCACTGTGGTTATTAAAACCTTTTCCAGACAAATAATGAAATTGGAGAAATGTTCTCAAAACGCTTTTACCATTGTGGTTCTAATTTTATTTCTTATTTTTTTCCTTTTATTTTATTTTATAATACCATTTAGTTCTACATATCAGCCACGGGTTCCCCTGTTTGCCCCCATCCCACACCCTCCCCTTACCCCCAGCTCATCCCCCACTCCCACCTCCTCCAGGGCAAAGCCTCCCCCGAAGACTGTGATCAACCTGGTAGACTAAGTCCAGGCAGGTCCAGTCCCCTCCTCCCAGACTGAGCCAAGCATAAGCTCCAGGTCTTAAACAGCCAACTCATACAACGAGCACAGGACTCAGTCCCACTGCCTAGTTGCCTCCCAAACTGATCAAGCCAATCAACTGTCTCACCTATTCAGAGGGCCTGATCCAGCTGGGGGCCCCTCAGCCTTTGGTTCATAGTTCATGTGTTTCCATTCATTTAGCTTTTTTTTTCAATAATTGAGTAAAACCGAAATTTATTATAAGCCACAGTCGTCCTAGGGACCTCCAGGCTACATATATATATATATATATATATATATATATATATATATATATATATATATATCCTCCATGATTATAAATATATAACCATGGATCTATGGGTTGTGGTCTGATTGCTATTTATTTTATATCTAGAATCCACTTATGAGTAAGTACATACCATGACTGTCTTTCTGGGTTTGGGTTACCTCACTCAGGATGATTTTTTCTAGTTCCATCCATTTGCCTGCAAATTTCATGCTTTCATTGTTTTTCTCTGCTGAGTAGTACTCCATTGTGTATATGTACCACATTTTTTTCATCCATTCCTCCATTGACAGCCATCTAGGTTGTTTCCAGGTTCTGGCTATTACAAATAGTGCTGCTATGAACATAGTTGAGCATGTATCTTTATGGTATGAATCAGCATTCCTTGGGTATATGCCCAAGAGTGGGATGGCTGAGTCTTGAGTTAGTTCGATTCCTAATTTTCTGAGGAACTGCCATACTGATTTCCACAGTGGTTGTACAAGTTTACATTCCCACCAACAGTGGAGGAGTGTTCCCTTTGCTCCAAATCCTCTCCAACATTGACTGTCAATGGTGTTTTTGATTGTAGCCATTCTGACAGGTGTAAGGTGGTATCTCAGAGTCGTTTTGATTTGCATTTCTCTGATGATTAAGGATGTTGAGCATTTCTTTAAATGTCTTTCAGCCATTTGTAGTTCTTGTTTTGTGAATCCTCTGTTTAGCTCTTTAGCCCATTTTTAATTGGACCGTTCAGTATTTTGATGTCTAGTTTCTTGAGTTCTTTATATACTGTGGAGATCAATCCTCTGTCAGATGTGGGGTTGGTGAAGATCTTTTCCCATTCTGTTGGCTGTCTTTTTGTATAAAATGTACGAACTCCAGATATGGGTTTTTGCCATACAATTCAAGGCAAGATCCAATCAGCTCTCTTATAAGATCAATTCTATCACTTTTGGGATATTTGCTGTTAATTTCTCCCAAAAAATTACTGCAAGCTTTTTGCCAAGGTTCACTTTCTGTTCATAATTTTTCAATGTCCTCCTTAGTTAAAGGTATGACAATTTCTGCTGGGTCTATTCCTGCTAATTGACAAAGTCTCAATTTTCCTTTCCAAATCAAGTCAGAGATTTTTTCCACATAAGTTTTTAATTTTTTATTTGGTTTATTTGGTAAAAATATCCATTCCAATATAATATCTTCCCTCTGCATTAATATTCCTGTTGGAGAATGCCTAGAAGGTGAAATAACCAAAATGCAATCCAGCTTTGGATCAATATGATCCACGTGCCCTTCATGTACTTTCTTTTCTACCAAGGCCAATTCTTTCTCAGCTTCAGGTGATAATTCTCTTGGACTATTTAAGTCCTTGTCACCTTATAAGGTTTTGAACAAATTAGTCAATTCATCATTTTTTACCCCAACAATAGTTCGTAGATGAGAAATATCTCCAAATAATCTTTGAAAGTCATTAATAGTCTGTAGTCTATCTCTCCTAATTTGCACCTTTTGGGGTCTAATTTTTTGTAGCTCTATTTTATATCCTAAATAATTAATAGAATCCCCTCTTTGTATCTTTTCAGGACCAAAAGCTTAAATCACACATAAAACCCCACACATTAATATTGGGAGACTTCAACACCTCACCTCACCATTGGACAGATCTTCAAAATCAAAACTTAACAGAGAAATAAGGGACTTAACTGATGTTATGACTCAAATGGACTTAATCAATATCTACAGAACATTCCATCCTAACAAAAAAGAATATACCTTCTTCTCAGCACCCCATGGAACCTTCTCTAAAATCAACTACATACTTGGCCACAAAGCAAATCTCAACAGATACAAAAAAACTGGAATAACCTCCTGTGGTCTATCAGACCACCATGGTTTAAAGTTAGATTTCAACAACAACAAAAATTACAGAAAGCCTACAATCTCATGGAAATTTATAAATGCTCAACTGAATCACCAACAGGTCAAGGAAGAAATAAAGAAAGAAATTAAAGACTTCCTAGAGATCAATGAAAATGAATATACCACATACCCAAACTTATGGGACACTATGAAAGCAGTGCTAAAAGGGAAATTCATAGCACTAAATGCCACATAAAGAAGTTGGAGAAATCTCACACTAGTGACTTAACAACACACCTGAAAGCCCTAGAACAAGAAGCAAAGTCATCCAGGAGGAATAGACACCAGGAAATTATCAAATTAAGAGCTGAAATCAATAAAATAGAAACAAAGAGAACAATACAAAGAATCAATGAAACAAAGAGTTTGTTCTTTGAGGAAATCAACAAGATAGACAATCCCTTATCCAAATTAACCAAAAGACAGAGAGAGAGCATCCAAATTAACAAAATCAGAAATGAAAAGGGAGACATAACAACTAACATTGAGGAAATCCAGAGAATCATCAGGTCATACTTCAAAAACCTGTACTCCATAAAACTGGAAAATCTAAAAGAAATGGATAATTTTCTGGATAGGTACCACATACCTAAGTTAAATCAAGACCAGATAAAATATTTAAATAGACAAATAACCCCTAAGGAAATAGAAACAGTCATTAAAAGTCTCCCAACCAAAAAAAGCCCAGGACCAGATGGTTTCAGTACAGAATTCTACCAGATCTTCAAAGAAGAGATAATACCAATACTCTTTAAATTGTTCCACACAATAGAAACAGAAGGAACGTTACCAAACTCCTTCTATGAGGCTACAATTACCCTGATTCCCAAGCCAAACAAAGATGCAGCAAAGAAAAAGAACTACAGACCATTCTCCCTCATGAACATTAATGCAAAAAAAATACTCAATAAAATATTGGCAAACAGACTCCAAGAACATGTCACAACAATTATCCACCATGATCAAGTAGGCTTCATCCCAGGGATGCAAGGGTGGTTGAACATATGAAAGTCTGTCAATGTAATACACCATATAAACAAAGTGAAAGAAAAAACCACATGATCATCTCACTAGATGCTGAAAGGGCCTTTGACAAAATCCAACACCCCTTCATGATAAAGGTCTTGGAGTGATCAGGAATACAGGGAACATACCCAAACATAATTAAGGCAATTTATAGCAAGCCAACAGGCAACCAAAGTAATTCCACTCAAAGTGATTCCACTAAAAGCAGGAACAAGACAAAGCTGTCTGCTCTCCCCACTTATTCAATATAGTACTTGAAGTTCTAGCCAGAGCAATAAGACAACATAAGAAGATCAAGGGGATACAAATTGGAAAGGAAGAGGTCAAGCTTTCACTATTCACAGATGACATGATAGTATACATAAGTGACCCCAAAAATTCAACCAAGGAACTCATACAGCTTATAAACACCTTCAGCAATGTAACAGGATGCAAGATTAACTCAAAAAAATCAGTAGCCCTCTATATACAAATGACAAATGGTCTAAGAAAAAAATCAGAGATACATCATCCTTTACTGTAGCTGGAGAGTTTTCTCTCTGGGTCCCACCAAACCCAGGCAGTCAGACAGCCCACTTATAAAATAAGCACACAGATGATTATATTATTTAAACTATTTGGCCTAATGGCTCAGGCTTCTAGCTATCTAGTTCTTACATCTTAAATTAATCCATTTCTATAAGTCTATGCCTTGCCACATGGCTCGTGGCTTACCGGCATCTTCACATACTGCTTGTCATGGTGGTGGCTGGCAGTGTCTCTCTCCACCTTCCTGTTCTCTCAATTCTCCTCTCTGTTAGTCCCACCTATACTTCCTGCCTGGCCACTGGCCAGTCAGTGTTTTATTTATTGACCAATCAGAGCAACACATTTGACATACAGACCATCCCACAGCACTTTACAATGATATAAAATAACTTGGGGTAACTCTGACTAAGCTAGTGAAGGACCTGTATGACAAGAACTTTAAGTCCCTAAAAAAAGAAATTGAAGAAAATGTCAGAAAATGGAAAGATCTCCCATGCTCATGGATGGGCAGGATTAACATAGTAAAAATGGCAATCTTACCAAAAGCAATGTACAGATTCAATGCAATCCAATCAAAATCCCAACACAGACCTGGAAAGAACAATACTCAATTTCATATGGAAAAACAAAACACTCAGGATAGCCAAAAGAATCCTATACAATAAAACAACCTCTGGAGGCATCACCATCTCTGACTTCAAGCTCTACTATAGAGCTACAGTAATAAAAACAGCTTGGTACTGGCATAAAAACTGACATGTAGACCAATGGAACTGAACTGAAGACCCTGACATTAATCCAAACACCTATGAACACCTGATTTTCGACAAAGAAGCCAAAACTATACAATGGGGATAAAAGCATCTTCAATAAATGGTGCAGGCATAACTGGATGTCAACATGTAGAAGACTGCAAATAGATCCATATCTGTCACCGTGCACAAAACTTAAGTCCAAGTGAATCAAAGACCTCAACGTAAATCCAGTTACTCTGGACCTGATAGAAGAGAAAGTAGGAAGTAGTCTTGAATGAATTGACACCAGAGATCACTTCCTAAATATAACACCAGTAGCACAGACACTGAGAGAAACAATTAATAAATCGGACCTCTTGAAACTGAGAAGCTTTTGTAGTGCAAAAGACACAGTCAATAAAACAAAATGACAGCCTACAGAATGAGAAAAGATCTTCACCAACCCCACATCTGACAGAGGGCTGATATCCAGAACATATAAAGAACTCAAGAAATTAGACATCAAAATACCCAACAGTCCAATTTAAAAATGGGCTATAGAGCTAAACAGAGAATTCTCAACATAAGAAGCTCAAATGGCTGAAAGACATTTAAGGAATTGCTCAACATCCTTAGTCATCAGGGAAATGCAAATCAAAACGACTCTGAGATACTACCTTACACATGTCAGAATGGCTATGATCAAAAACACTGAAGACACCTTATGTTGGAGAAGATGTGGAGCAAGGGGAACACTTCTACACTGCTGGAGGGGATGCAAACTTGTACAAGCTCTCTGGAAATCAATATGGTGCTTTCTTAGAAAATAGGGAATCAACCTCCCTCAAGACCCAGCTATACCAACCACTCTTGGACATATACCCAAGTAGTGCTCAATTATACCACAAGGACACATGCTCAATTATATTCATAGCAGCATTATTTGTAATAGTCAGAACCTGGAAACAACCTAGATGCCCTTCAACTGAAGAATGGATAAACAAAATGTGCACATAAACACAATGGAGTACTACTCAGCAGAGAAAAACAATGACATCATGAAATTTGCCGGCAAATGGATGGAATTAGAAAAAAATCATCCTGAGTGAGATAACCCAGACTCAAAAAGACATACATGGTATGTACTCACTCATAAATGGATACTAGATGTAAAGCAAAGAATAACCAGACTGCAACTCACAACTTCAGGGAGGCTACCTAGTAAAGAAAGACACAGGGATCACCCAATGACAGAGAAATAGATGAGATCTACATGAGCAAACTGAGAGAAGGAGGTAAAGAAGGGTTGGGGGAAAGAGAGCTTAGGGGAGAGGGAGGTCCCAGCTGGATCAGGAGCAGAGTGGGAGAACAAGGAAAAAGAGACCATGATGAATGAAGACCCCAGGGGAATAGGAAGAAGCAGAGTGCTAGAGAGGTCCCCCAGAAATCCACAAAGATACCTCCACTGTAGACTACTGGCAATGGTTGAGAGAGTGCCTGAGTTGACCTGTTCTGGTGATCAGATGGCCGAACACCCTGGCTGTCATGATAGAAATCTCATCCAGTGTCTGATGGAAGTGGATGCAGAAGTCCATGGCCAAGCCCCAGGTGGAGCTCAGGGAGACCAACCGGCAAGAGAGAAGAAGGATTATATGAGCGAGAAATATTGAGACCATGGTTTGAGGAAGCACAGGGACAAACAGCCAAACTAGTGGAAGCGCATGAACTGTGAACCAACGGCTGAGGAGCCCCCATGGAACTGGACCAGGCCCTCTGGTTAAGTGAGACAGTTGATTAGCTTGAACTGTTTGGGAGGCCCCCAGGCAGTGGAGCCAGGACCTGTCCTTGGTGCATGAGCTGGCTTTTTGGAGCCCGGGGCCTATGCTGGGACACTTTGCTCAGCCTTGGTGTAGGGAGGAGGGGACTGGACCTGCCTGGGCTGAGTCTGCCAAACTGGGCTGACTCCCCAGGGGAGACCTTGCCTTGGAGGAGGTGGGAGTGGGGAGTTGATTGGTGGAGAGGGCTGGCAGGTGGGAGGAGTGAGGAAGGGTGAATCCGTGGCTGATATGTGAAATTAAGTTAATTATAAAATAAAAATACTATTTAAAAAAGAAAAAAAAGAAAAGTCTTTTTATGCTGTTGTGGTTATTTTTTTCAATTTCTCTAATTATGTTGGGATTTTGATGGAGATTACATTGAATCTATAGATTGCTTTTGGAATGTTCCAGTTTATTTCTGCCAGATGCTGTCTTAACCAGTAAACTAATAGGTGTTTATTTAGAAAGAAGGGAATGAGAACTCACTGCCATCCAAAGCCTTCATAAAGTTACTTCTGTAGTTCTCACTATGCATGAGACTGACTCAGCATTCTTTCTCTTTCAGTTTGAGCTGAAAAATGTCTTCACCCAGAGGTAAATGACTTTTAATATTTATATTAATAATCACATATTGCTTGAATTCCAAAACATCAATTAAATATCTCATTTCAAAATTCATTCAGCTGAGGGATTATTCACATCCAATTTCCAAACCTGAGTCTCAACCACACCCATCCCAACCAGGTAAATATTGTAAGTCACCTTCTTCTGATCAATGCGTGTTAGTACCTTTCAAATGCACAGACTTCCTGATGCCCATTATATCTTGATGATAGTGGTGACAGAGTTCAACATAAGCAATGCCATCTCACTAGCATACATGCTTCAAAACATTCACAAGAACAAAATAAATTATTAGTAAATGTAAGCACAGCTTCAATGTTTAATATTCAGATTCAATCACTTTAACCTTTCCAATGTGCAATCCCTTTGTTTTAGTGACTTCTAGAAGTCAATCATGAGACTAATGTGATTTCCCCAAAGTTTGAACATCATTTCTGGACACCTGGGTCTCAGAATGCACACCTATAGAAAAGCTTCGAGAAAGACCATAGCAGAGACATATTTGAGCTCAGAGATTCTGTTATGGGCTGGACAAACAATATACCACATCTTCAAAAAAGAAAATCAATTTCTGTGTTATTTATAACTCATAGTGCTCTGCTTCCCTTCATCTGTAGTGCACTGTAATTTATTTACAAGGAATAGGAATGGGATTTTAAACCATATCTATAATCTATTAAAATAAATTAGGACACACTCTCATATGGCAGAGCAGTCATTGAAAATCCCATTACTTAGATGCACATCTTACTTGCTTCTAAATCTTTTCCTTTCTCTGTAGTCTATTGTCTGAAACTAAATCTCTCTGTGTCACAACAGGCATTATGTCAGTAAAGAAACCATGTCTGGAATGGCTTACTTACTTTCAAAACCTAAAGTCAAAACCTATCAGAATCACACAAAGTAATTAAAAGAAAACAGGACGGCGGAGCCTTGGCGGCAGCGCTCCGTGCCTTCGGAGAGCATCCTAGCCGCTAGCAGCGGCCCTCCACCCTCGGCTGTCCGCGCCCCTTCAGCTCGCTCTTTCGTCCTCCTTCCCTGAGGCCCTCTGCGCCATGGCCTTGGCATTGGCGGCGCTGGCGGCTGTGGAGCCGGCTTGCGGCAGCGGGTCCCACCAGTTGCAGAATGAAGAGGAGCCGGGGGAACCCCAGCAGACTGCAGGTGATGCTCCTCCACCACACAGCAGCATTTCTGCGGAGAGTGCAGCATATTTTGACTACAAAGGCGAATCTGGGTTTCCAAAGCCCCCATCTTACAACGTGGCTACAACTCTGCCCAGTGTTGAGGCTGAGAGAACCAAGACTGAGGCCACGATCCCATTGGTTGCTGGAAGAGATGAAGATTTTGTGGGTTGGGATGATTTTGATGTTACTGACCAGCTGAGGATAGGAAACGATGGGATTTTTATGTTAACTTTTTTCATGGTATTCCTCTTCAACTGGATTGGGTTTTTCTTGTCTTTTTGCCTGACCACCTCGGCTGCGGGAAGGTGTGGGGCCACCTCAGGATTTGGTCTCTCTCTAATTAAGTGGATCCTTATTGTCAGGTTTTCCACCTATTTCCCTGGATACTTTGATGGCCAGTACTGGCTCTGGTGGGTGTTCTTGGTTTTAGGCTTTCTCTTGTTTCTCCGAGGATTTATCAATTATGCAAAAGTTCGGAAGATGCCAGAAACTTTCTCATTCTCCCGAGGACCAGAGTTCTCTTTATTTATTGAAGATGTTTTCTGGCAAAGGCCTTCATGCACTGATGAAGTCCTTCGAGAAGCAAAAGAGCATCTGCAGGAAGTGAATCACCACCAGAGTGGAGGGACAGTCACCTGCTTTAAAAAAATAAAGTACTGTTGAAAAAGATCATTTCTCTCTACTTGTTCCTAGGTGTATAATGTTAATAGTTAAAGCAGAATTCTAGTGGTTAATGTTGGAAAAGCTCTTGCAATCAAGTCTGTGATGTATGATTAATAATGCCTTATATATGGTTTGTAGTCATTTTAAATAGCATGAGCCATGTCCCTGTAGTCAGTAGGGGGCAATCTTGCTTTTTTCCTTCTCCATCTCAAAGCAGATTTGAAATTACAGATTAGTGTAAGCTATGCATAAGGCTGGCTGTTTGAAAAGGGTTTTCTCAAAAGTCAAAACTTTGGTTATGAGTGCATTTCTACATGTAATCCATATTTCCTGTTCAAATTAATCTAGAAATATGTTTAATTGTACTGTATGTGAACATCTGGATGCAAAACCATAGTGCAAAGTTCATTGTAGTGTTAACAAAATAATGTTCTCAATTGGTAAATAAGCATTAATTTTTCATAGTCTATATTCAGAAATTACCTTTTCATTCTGTAGTTCTGTGTACAAAGGAATTTTAAAGGTGTTTGTCATTACATAAAATGGAAAGGGCAAAGACAGATTCAGATTAAATACTAAACGTTACTCTGAAAACTGTGGCTAGAATCCCAGAGGGTCAGGAACCGAGAATTAGTGTGGAAGTTTTGAGAGGATCCCTAACGTTCTGTACTCCTTGCTTTTACAGCTGTTATAACTGTAGAACGATGTGTTTGCTGCCCAACTGCTAGCTACTTTAGTTGCTATATTAAACTGTAAATACAACAGAACATTAACAAATGTCTCATGTGTAGCCAAAAAAAAAGAAAAGAAAAGAAAACAGGAAACCAAAAAAAGTTCCTACATGTCAAGGAGGAAAAACTGATACAACTGTAACAAAGTGGGTTCAAGTTTAAGTGGCAAAGAAGAGTTTAAGCATTATCTTGACCCAGGGCAGCCACAATGACAGCAATACCCGTTTATATTGGGGAAAAAAAAGGATGTACAGTACAGAATGACTCCATGTGACAGAATTAGTCATAAAAGAGTAATTTGTCAGTGCAGAGTGAAAGTGTGTTATCCTATTCACAGAAAAATGTGTGGTAAACCAAGTACAAGTTTGATGTAATGAACAGTGAGTTATTTTTAATATTTATTTATTTATTGTGCATACAGTGTTCTGCCTGCATCACTGCAGGCCAGAAGAGGGCACCAGATTTCATTACAGATGGTTATAAACCATCATGTGGTTGCTGGGAATTGAACTCAGGACCTCTAAAAGAACAGCCAGTGCTCTTAACCTCTGAGCCATCTCTCCAGACCGAAGAGTGAGTTATTTAAAGTTACTCTTGCAAGGCAAGAATAGTTTACAAGTTTGATGTGTTATTTTCCCACATTGTCTTCATATGTGGATGAAAGCATATATGTTGTTTATGAGTTTCCTGACAAATCATATAAAGCATGTATGACTCAAAACTGGCCAATATGTAGTGCCTGTACAAGTGTTGACTTTTCTACAATTACAAGTTTTCTTGAGGATGTAAATATATACCTATACTATGTGGTTAATTGAAATAAATGTAAAAATAAATCCTTAACTTTAAATTATTTCTATTTTTATAGAGTATTATTTTTGCCTAATTGTTGTTCATATTTTTATGTAAAGGATATAAATTTTTCAGAAAGGCTAGAAGAAGAAATAACAGAATGTAAACTGAGAAATGAGAGTTTTGATGAGTGCAGAAAATCAAGAATTTGTATGTAAAATTTTAATTTTAATTTCTCATTTCCTATTGTTCGCATCAATGATTTTGCCATAGACCCACATGCTACATTTTAAATCACCTTATTCAGTCAAAAAATTAATAATTTAATATTAAAATTAAAGCATTTAATCTATCCTTTATTATAGAATATTCTTAGAATCCCATGACACAGCTAAGTATTTCCTTTGATGTATAGTAAGTAAATGTCTGAAAATTGCTCCATTTTTAATGTATTTACACACCTGGGTAAAGATAAGATTCAATGTGAATATCATGGATCAGCTTTTGAAGTAATAATGCATTCTTTGTATATTCTACATACCCTCTCCTGTGTACAATGTGTAAAGACTTTTAACCATTCTTCCATGTTGCCTTATCAATCAAATTATGGTGTCCTTTGCTGCACAGAAGATTTTTAGTTTCATGGGGTACCATTTATAACTTTGGCAATTACTTGTTCATAGTGTTTGTACCATTGACCTGCTCAGAAAGTATTTAGCTTTGCAAATGAGTTAATCATTAATCTGTACCCTTCAGGCCTTATATTGCATTATCTGGATCATTGGAAGTTGAGTTTTGTGCAGAGTGAGAGATAAGGATCTAATTTCATTCATCCACCTGCATCTGTCCAATATGACCGGCACCATTTGTTTTCTACAGTGTGAACTGCTGGCCTCTTTTACAAAAATCAAGTGACTGTAGGACTGTGGACTTATTTGTGGGTCATCAGTTTTCTCCCACCAACCAGAATGTTTGTTGGGGGGCCACTGCCATGCTCTATTTATTTCTACAACAAGGTGTTTTAACTTGAAATCTGGAATGGTGATGCTTCCATCAGTTTTGGTTTTTGTTCTTCTTGTTTTGCTTTGTTTTTGTTCCATGGTTTGAAATTGTTTTGCTATTTTTGGTCTTTTATGTTTCCATCTGGAATTTAAAGATTCTTTTTCATTTTCTGTGAACATTGCACTGAAAATTTTATGAGGATCATGTGGTGTACATAGATTGCTTCTATTAGGATGACCAGTTTCACAATATTAACCCTACAATAATGATCATAGAAGATCTTTGCAAGTTATGGTAACATCTTTAGTTTCTTATTTTCACTGTCTTACAACTTTCTTTGTAAAAGTTTCACTTTTTTGATGACATTTATTCTAATTCATTACACTATGAGGAGATTTTGAATGGCATAGTTTTCTTGGTTTCATTCACAGTATGTGCAGTGTTTCTTTTTAGGTAGGCTACTGATTTGGAGGCTCAGATTGGAACCTGTTACTTTGCTAAATGTATTTATCAACCATTGGAGTTTTCTGGGCAAAAAACAAGTTACTTCTTTTCTAGAATCATATTGCTTACAAATGAAAATAGTTTCACCTCTTCATTCCATTCTTGTATCTTCTCTTGTCTTACTCCTCTAGTCAAGACTTCTAGTACTATATTGAACAGGAGGAGGAAGAATGGTCATCCGTGTCATGTTCCTGATTTTAGAAGGAATGATTTGAGTGTTAACGATATGTTAGCTGTGTGTGTGCATTTTATTGTCTTCATTATGTTGTGATATGCCCCCTTTCATTCTTAGATTCTCTGGGATTTTTATCATAAAGTGATGATGGATATTGTCAAAGACGCTTTCTGTGTCTAATGACATAATCACATGGTATTTGTCCTTGAGTCTCTTTCTGTAATGGATGCTGTGAAAGGGCTATCCTCTGAATTAAATTCATTAGAAAAGTTTTTCCTATCTTATTGATTTATGCCCTCAGTTTGATTATTTCCTGCAGTCTACTCTTCTTGGGTGTGTTTTTTCCAGAGCTTTCAAGTGTTCTCTTAAGTCTCTAGTATGAGATCTCTCATAATTCTTTATGCAGGACTTAGTGCTATGAACTTTCCTTTTAGCACCGCTTTAATGTGTCCATACATGTGGATATGTTGTGCATTCATTTTTATTGAATTTGAGGAAGTCTTTAACTTCTCTCTTATCTCTGTCTTGACCCAGTCATAATTCACTAGAGTTGTTCTGTTTCCATGAATTTGTAGGCTTTCTGTTGTTTCTGTTGTTGGTGAAATCCATCTTTAATCCATGGTGGTCTGATAGGATGCAGGGGTGTATTTCAATTTATTATCTGATAAGACTTGCTTTGTGACCAAATATGTTGTCAATTTGAATAGTGTTCCATGAGACGTATCTTCTTTTGTGTTTGGATGAAATTGTCTCAGGAGTTCTGTTGGGTCCATGTTAGTCATAATGTCTGTTAGCTCTAGTATTTTGCCATGGAATGGAATTAAAGACTCACTTGTAAATTCACAAACCTATGGACATTGAATTTCAACCAAGAAGCCAAAATAATACAATGGAAAAAAGAAAGCATCTTCAACAAATGGTTCTGCTATAACTGAATGTTGACATGGAGAAGAATGCAGATAGATTCTTATCTATCATCCTGCACAAAACTCAAATCCAAGTGGATCAAAGACCTCAACATAAATCTAGATACACTGAACTTGATAGAAGAGAAAGTGAGAAATAGTCTTGAATCCATTGGCACAGGAGACAACTTTCTGAATAGAACAATAGAACAGATTCAAAAGTCAATAATTAACAAATGGAACCTCATGAAACTGAAAATATTTTTTTAAAGTTTTTAAAACATTTTTTTTATTTTACAATACCATTCAGTTCCACATAATAGCCACAGATTCCCATGCTCTCCCCCCCGTCCCCCCTCCCCCTCCCCCCAGCCCACCCCCCATTCCCACCTCCTCCAGATCAAGGTCTCCCCCGATGACCGGGATCGACCTGATAGACTCAGTCCAGGCAGGTCCAGTCGCCCCCTCCCAGACCGAGCCAAGCGTCCCTGCATAAGTCCCAGGATTCAAACAGCCAACTCATGCAACGAGCCTAGGACCCGGCACCACCGCCCAGCTGCCTCCCAAACAGATCAAGCCAAATAACTGTCTCACCCATTCAGAGGGCCTGACCCAGTTGGGGGCCCCTCAGCCTTTGGTTCATAGTTCATGTGCTTCCATTCATTTGGTTATTTGTCCCTGTGCTTTATCCAACCTTGGCTTCAACAATTCTCGCTCATATAAACCCTCCTCCGCAAAAGACTGCTGGCAATGGTCGAGAGATGGCCGGGACTGACCTACTCTGGTGATGGGATGGGCAAACACCCTGATAGTTGTGCCATAAACCCCATCCAAGGACTGAGGAATCTGGATGCAGACATCCATGGCTGGGCCCCTGGTGGAGCGCTGGGAGTCTAATTAGTGAAACTGAAAATATTTTATAAGGCCAAGGGCACCATCAATGGGATGAAATGCCAGCCTGCAGAATGGGATGAGATCTTCACCAACCTCACTTCTGACAGAGATAAAATTTCCAAAATATATAAACACTCAGGAAATTAGATATCAAAAAACCAAATAATTCAGTTAAAAATGGGATACAGATCTAATCAGAGTAGTCTCCACAGAAGAATCTCAAAAGGTCAAGAAACAGTTACTATGAGAATCTATCTTACACCTATCAAGATGGCTAAGATCTAAAACAAAAGTGACAGGTCATGATGGAGAAGATGTGGAAGAAGAGAAACATTTCTTTCTTGCTGGTGAGAACTTTTACAACCACTTTGGACATCACTATGGAGATTTCTCAGAAAATTAAGAATCTATCTACCTCAAGACTCAGCTATAACATTCTTGGGCATATACCAAAGCATGCTTAATCATACTACAAGGACTCTTTCTCAACTATGATCAGAGCAGCTTTTTTCATGATAGCCTAGACCTGGATACAAACTAGATGTCCAGTAACACAAGAAAGGATATGGAAAATATGATACATTTATATAATGAAATATTATTCATCTGTTAAAAAAACTGACATCATTAAATTGGTATGCCATGTTGATATGTGATGTTTTGTTGATACTCATGGAAAATCTGCCCTGTCCTAAACAGAAAGGGAGGAGGAGTTGATTGGGGGTGGGAACAGAAAGTAGATGGGGGGTGAGGAATTGGGAGGTGAGGAGGGGGCAGAACTGTGGTTAGGATGTAAAATAAATTAATTAATTAATTAAAGAATCAAAAACAAACAAAAACCAAAATCAAAACAAGAAAAGAAAAAGGAAAGAGATTTGCAGGCAAATGTGTGGAACTAGAAAATATCATCCTGAGTGAGGTACCCAGAACCAGAACAGAAACATGATTGGGCCCTAGCCCAATTGTCATCAGAAAGGCTTCACCCAACAACTGATGGAAACAGATGCAGAGACTCACAGCCAAACATTAGGGCTAGCTTTGGGGAATCCTGAAGAGGAATGGGAGGAAGGGTTGTAGGAGCCAGAGGGGTCAAGAACATTACAAGAAAACCCACAGAATCAGTTAACCTGGGCTCATAGGAGTTCATTGAGATGGAAACGATATCCAGAGAGCCTGCATGGGACTGACCTAGGCCCTCTGCATATAGGTGGCAGTTGGGTAGCTCTTTCTTCTTGTGGGACTTGCCGAAGACAATTGTAAGAGCCATGCCATATTGCCTGCCTGAGTTAAGTTTCTGTTGTCTAGTATTGAGCCACTAACCAGAAACTTTTGACATGCCTGGACAAGTCCTGAGTTATTAGAAAATAACTTAACATTTCCTTATCTTTCTGCTACACTGACCATTAGTAACAATGTTTTGTGGTTGGGTTGCTTGGCAACTCAACAGTCCCCTGATCTTTTCCCAAAGAAAGTTTCCTGGTCTGCTTACTATAAAACCCACTTGAGAAAAATAAAATTTCACAGCTTGATCAGAATACTGTCTTGCTGTCAATTCTTCGTGTCTCTTGTCCCTTTTATTTGCCATTCCCCCTTCTAGGGTCTCTTCTGAAGACCCTGCTGGCCGGGACAGGGACTCTTAAAAGTGAAAGCAGGAGTTTTCTCTAATTGTTTTGCTGGCTTTGGGGATCTATTCTTCATACTTGGGTACCTTGCCCAGCCTTAAAACAAGCAGATGTGCTTAGTCTTACTGGAACTTGTTACGCCATGTTTTGTTGACATTCATGGGAAGCCTGCCTTTTTATGAATAGAAACTGAGTAGTGCATGGGGCACAGGGTGGGGAGTGATACAGAAAGTAGAGGTAAAATGGAAATCTGTGGTTGGGGTGTGAAATAAATAAATAAATTTAAAATAGAACCGAAAAGTTGTAATTCACATTATAGTGAATATTTACTGTGTGATATTAAGCCTGAATATTAGAGATGGGGAGAGCAACCAACAGCCTTCACAACAGCCTTTGAACAGAGATTCCAAATGCTCAATAAAGTAACTTTCAAAGTGAAAATAGACACATATCAAAAAGATGATCCACCATGACCAAAGTTGTTTTTATCTCAGAGATGCAGAAATGATCTGAAATACACAACTCAATAGATTTAACAAAGCACAGAAATGGACTTCGAGACAAAAGTCACCTAATCTTCTCAAAACATGCAGATAAGGCCCTTGCAAAAATCCAATATACCATCATGATAACAGTCCAAAGAGTGTAAGACAAGAAGGAGCATACCTCAACACAATTAAAATTATATTTATAAGAAACTCAGAGCCAACATCATCCTCAATGGATGAAAACATGAGTCCCTTTAAGGTCATGAAGAGACAGCGTTGTCTACCATCCTGACTCCTTCTCAATATTGTGCTCAGTGTATTAGCTAAAGCAATGAGTCAGGTAAACAAAATTAAAGGGAGACAAATGGGAAGATGTAGCAGGAGCCTTAAAAGTTTTTATTAATAGAATCAAACCTGAGGCCAGTTATTGGGGTGAACACTGGAAGATCAGAGAGACAGAACAAGCCACAGCTAACCTCACCTGGCCATCTTCTCAGCTGATCTTGTTTCCTCAGACTGGAAGCCTCTGTGTCCTCATCTCCGAATGGCTCTCAGCTGAACTGTGCTGCTCAAAACCTAAAAGCTTAACCAGTCAAATGCTTAACCAGCCAAATGCTTAACCAGCCAATGCTTAACCAGCCAAATGCTTCTAGTTTCTGGTCCTCATGCCTTATATACCTTTCTGCTTTCTACCACCACTCCCTGGGATTAAAGGCTCACTTTCTGGGATTAAAGGCGTGAGTCACCATGCTTGGCTGTATTCTTGAACAGATGGATTTCTGCCTCTGGAATGCTAGGATTAAAGGTGTATGCTACCACTGCTTATCCTATCTAGTGGCTTTTCTGTTCTCTGACCCCAGATAAGTTTATTAGGGTACACAATATTTTGGGGAACACAATACCACCACATTAAGTAGAAATCAAATCAATATTGTTTATCTTAGTTAGGGTTTCTATTGCTGGGAAGAGACACCATGACCATGATTACTCTTACAAAGGGAAATATTTAATTGGGGTGGGTTCAAATTTCAGAGGTTTTGTCCATTATCATCAAGGTGGAACATGGCAGCATGCATGGTTCTGGATAAAGGAGCTGAGATTTCTACATCTTTTTTTGTTTGTTTGTTTTGTTTTGTTTTTCGAGACAGGGTTTCTCTGTGTAGCCTTGCACCTTTTCCTGGAACTCACTTGGTAGCCCAGGCTGGCCTCGAAATCACAGAGATTTGCCTGGCTCTGCCTGCCGAGTGCTGGGATTAAAGGTGTGCGACACCACTGCCCGGCCAAGATTTCTACATCTTGATCAGCAAGCAGTAAAAGAGCCTGTGTCTACTCTGGGTATAGCTTGAGCATAGGAGACCTCACATGGCCCCCACAGGGACAAACTTCCCCCAACAAGGTCACATCTCCTCCAAACAAGGCCACATCTCCTGATAGCGACACTTCCTATAAGCTTATGGGGCCCAACTGCACTTGAAGTACCACACTGTTTGAAGAAATTTTCCTGATAATAGTGGAAGCATTTCCTTATTTTATAAATATCCTCCTAATTCATTTGGGAATATAAATTAGTGTTAACAATTCTTATATTCAAGTAGTTACTTTTGTTTTTGTTAATATTGTGCATCAGGTCATATCATATGAATGTGTTTCCTTTCTTTTCACCTCTTACATAGTAAGGTGCCATGAGAAATGAAGGATAGATTTAAACTTTAACAGGCACAATAGATTTGCTATTAAAACATCTTTGTCTTCAATATAAACTACATAGAATTTCAAGTACACTTGTCATAAAATTAGGAATTCAGGTATGTTCTTAGAAATCAAATAAGACCTTTCTAAAATATGTTACCAATACTCTTTTGACACAGTGTGTGTGACCCTAATGGACTGCAGGAATCTTCCACAGAAGCTCCCCATTCATCCAATATGGACAATGATGCAGGAAAAAAAAAATGTAATAAGGCATCTAGAGAAAAGTAAGTAGTACATTTTAAAATATACTTGTTATATAGAACAATTGTGTATAGAGCAGAACCTTACCTGTTATAAACAGACAACTACATGTATAGTAAGCAAAAGGATTAGTAGAATGGTAATAACACACACACACATTATCAAATCTGAGCAACAGGTAAGATTTCGACACTCAATGAAGGAGTCCTTGCTCCCACACCTCTCAGGTGTCCATATTTAATTTGCTTTATCTCCAGAAGTATATTAAATAAATGAATGAATAAATAAATAAATGATATAAATAATATATGAAATAAATCTGAATATGTAAGTGAAGGGGAAACAGTGGAGGCTGCTTCCCAGACCTCTGATTAGGCAAAAACCACACCCAAACACCTGTTTTAGAGAGAGATCCTTTATTAAGCAGGAAAGATAAGTTAAATATTTCCACTATAGTTTATCCTTAATTCAAACTATTGCTTGGGGAAATGAAAATAAGTATTTTCTCATCCCTAATGTATATTCATTATAGCAATAGCTTTTTCCCTAAATGTTCATTGTACTTTACTTGGTGAAATATGTGCACTTCTTAACAGAATCTGTCATGGAAGACCAAAAGCATACCTCAAAAGAAGAGCAGAGAAGGCACAGGGGTAGAAAAACTAAGCGACCATTTGTAATACTTAAATTTATATTGCACACTTTATGCTGTTTCCACAGTAATGTTCCATAGGCCAAATACAGTTAACTTAGTATATCTTTTAGAATTAATGCATTGAAAATAAATATTTTTTAAATATTATTGTTATTTTTTTTTGAAACCTATATTCACCCTCCACCTCATGCTGGTGGTACTCATCATCATTATTATTGTTATTCTTCATTTAATGTCTCTTAAAATTATTATTATTGGCCCACTGAGTCCAAGTAGGGCTGACCATCTGTGAATGTGTGTGAAGACACCTACTGGGGCATGAGAAACCTGCCAGCAACCACAAGCCCGCATCCACCCATGGCTGATTGCTCTTCAGCTGGTGCCGGGACCTTGAGAGATGCTTCCTCGTTCATGCCGGAATCCTGACTGGCTTCAATTTGTGCAAGTTTAGTGTAAGACAAAGCTGTTTTGAGTTGATCTGTGCATCGGTTATGTCATGTCCCAAAAAGAACATTTCAATGTACTTCTCTCCAGATTCAAACTCTGACATTGTTTTCTGACCATTCTTCCTCATTTTTTCTTGAACTTTCAGTAGTGGGAGGTTAAGACCCATCTGCAGATGAGTCTTCACACTGTGTAGATGAAATTCTAAACAGTCTTATTAAATAAGAAACACAGAGACAAATGCAGAGTTAAAAGCCCAAAAAAACAGAGCACTAGCGAAGCCTTTAGCTTACCAGTCACTGCCGTCCTTCCCCTAAGAGAGAGACCTTCTCCTGTGTGACCTGTCTTTTTATTGCCTTTCTGTTCTTCCTTCTCATTGGCTTTAAACCCAACCACATGGTTTCCTCATCAGTGCCTGTCTATACAGAGCTCCAGGTATCTATGTGTCATACTGAGATTAAAGGTTCAAGGGTTGCCGCTTGGCTGTGTCCTTGAACACATAGAGACTTTGCCTGCCATGTGATCAGATTAAGGGCATGTGCCACCACTGCCAGACTTCTGATAAATGGCTTGCTTTAGCTCTGATCCCCAGGCAACTTTATTTATTAACATATAAATAAAATCACATTTCAGCACAAATAAAATATCACCATAACACTGGTGATATCTTTATCTTTATCACGTTAATTAGTTATGAGTCTCTACATTAACTACTACCCTCTGGAAAAAAAATTATCTGACCAACAATGAGAGCAGAACAAACCTATAGATATAAACATAAATAATAATAGCACTAGTTGATTCTCCTTGACTAGCCTATGACTGTCCCAGACATAAGCTTTTGACAAGGTTTAGGGCATCAGTCACTTAATCCATCCTCACATCCATTCATGAAGGTTGGTTATTTACATAACCACCATACAACCATTGTGGACAGCTTGCCTGGCTGGTCAGTGTTATCATATGAAAGGTCCAGGACTGGATAGACTCTTGATGTATTTCACCACCAGCAGCCTGAACTACAACTTTTATTGTTATGAAAGCCAGAGTTTCCTTGTCAGTTAGTATTGAGTTCTAAATTCCCTGCAACCAGACTGTGTGGTGTCTTCAACAAGGGAGTCTTGTCATTGAGTTATGGCAAACAATCAGAATGTGTGGCAATAGACTGTGTTATTTGTGGTGGCATGGAGGCCTACTTGACCAATAACTCGTATGGAGGTATCTGTCCCTGGTTTTGGAGTTTCAATATAAATCTCCTATCTTCTGAAAGAAGTCAACACATTCCAGGTATCTCTGAACAAACTCTTTTTTCAGTATGTCTTTTAAACTATTTGACAAACTAGTAGCTGCCACAAGCCCTCATACAGCCTTAGTTTATGTCCAATTATATCTTAGTCCCTGCTCTTATTCTACCTTCATTGCCACTTAAACCTTAGCCCAGAGTATTGTTCCATTGTTATTTCTTGTCACCCACGTTCTATCTCCCCTCAAATTATATTTAACTTAATTTGCAAGATCATATTTTCTAGAAGGCTTTTTCATAGCCCTTCATTTTTATTAGGCATTCAACTACCTCTCCTTTATCCTCCAATTCCTCCATGATTGAAACTATCAACATCCAGTATTCTCCTTCTCTGATTTAATTTTACATGTATTTTACTATCTCCCTTTCAATGGCTCCATCTACAATAGACCATATTTAATTTCTAGGCTTCCTCATGTAATCCTAATTGAACATACAAGAGTCTAATATCTACATATCAGCTCATCACATTTGCTTTTCTGATCCTAGCTGGCCTCTTTGAGTTCTTCTTCTAGTTCTATTAATTTACTTGCAATTTTTATTATTTCATTTTTCTTTACATTGAGTAATATTCCATTGTGTGTATATACCACATTTTCCTTATTCATTCATCTGCTGTTGGATATTCAGGTTGATTCTGTATCCTAGGGCTTGTAAGTGGAATTCTTTCCTTGATTTTTTTATTCAGTTTTTCATCACTGATTTTGGTGTTAAATTTGTGAACTGCTAATTTGCTATAGTGTTTATCAGCTGTAAGACTTCTTGTGGAGCCTTAACACCTTTTACAGATGATAAAATCCTAATATCTGTAAGTAAGAGCATTCTGAGTTATCTTACACTTTGTATGCCTTAAGATCTTTCTTGCCTTATTGGTCTATCTAGGACTTCAGCTTTTCATTGAAAAAGTATAAAGATAGTGAACAATGCTTGCCTTTTTTCTCATCATAATGGTTAGATTAATATTTTTCTCCATTTAAGAAGATGTAGAAAAAAAAGAAGATGTAGATTGTAGGCTTGTTGTTTATATCTTGTATAATTGTGATATATTCTCTATCCATACCTAGCCTCTCCATGACTTTTATCATTAAGGTCCAAATGTTCAACTGTGTTAGTGGTTGTTCATGCACATGTTGAGATGATCATGTGAATTTCTTCATCCTACTTATGTGACTTGTAGTATTTATTGATTTACATACATTTGTACCTCCCTGCATTCTTGAATGAAACCAAAAGGGCCATAATTAGTAATCCTTTTGCTGTGATTATAAACTCTCTGCCAATGTCGGTTTTTTTTATTTTTATATATATGGTTATTTGTCTGCATGTATTCTTGTGCATAAAATGTGTGTTTGATACTCAGAGGCCAGAAGAGAGCATCAAATTCCCTGGAACTGGAGTTGCAGACAGCTGTGAGATATAATGTGGATGCTGGGAATTGAACCTGGGTCCTCTAGAAGAATAGGCAGTACTTGTCAATGCTGAGGCATCTCTCAAATCCCAGTTTGTCAGTCTCATATTTAGAAGTTTTGTGTCTATGCTCATCATGAAAATCAGTCTGTGGTTTTAATTCTTTTTTGTGAGTCTATCTAGTTTGGTTATCAAAGTATTACAGGCTTCATAAAAAATTAGGAGAAATCCTTTGTTCATCTATTTCATGAAATGATCTGCCTAGCAATGATATTCACTTTTCTTTGGTATTCTGTAGAATTCTGCAAATAATCCATCTGGTCCTAGTTAGTTTTTAGTTGAAAAGCATTTTGTTATTTATTCAATCTCAATAGTGCAGATATATATAGATATATAGCCATCTCCTTCCTCTTGACTTAATTTCATTGCAGACAATGAATCTAGAAATACATCCATTTCTTTCAGATTTTAGAATTACTTTCAATGGAGATTTTTAAATATCTTTTTGTGATTTCTAAATTTCATTGAAAGTTGAAAGACAAAAATAGAAAGGAAAATCTTATATGGAAGCAGTAGTGTGGCCTGCTGAGATACAGAGGTTATCCTTTAGTCTGTTCATTTTAACTTGCAAGTGTTCATTACCGTGAGTGATTGGTCTGGTTCAAATCCTCTGGTTTCTGTTACACCACCAACAATGGGCTCTCCCTGATGCTCCTCTTGAACATCCTATTGTCGTCCTGTGTCATGGAGGTCCTGCTGTTTTGGATCTGTGGGTTTGTCCCCTTCACATTCTCCAACAGTTCATAGATTTGGTGGATTTGGGGTGGACCAACTCATAGCCCTGGTTCTGGGCCTGGATGGTAGCTGGGTTGGCCAGATTGCTAGCCTTTCACTATCATCGCTACCCAGATGAGTTCTCCATCACTGCCTAGGCCAGCTCACCCAATGCAGGAGGGCCAGTTCTCCTGCTCTTAGGTCCTCAGATCTGGTTCACCCTCTCTCATATTGCCCGATGAGCTCTATTGAAACGTTTTAATTTCTATTTTATTAGATTCAGCCCAGATTTTTATTATCTCAGAATTGCTTGAATATAGTTAAAATCATTCTCTTAAATTCTTTGTCCTGAATTTCATCCACATCATTCTCTTTATAGGTATTTACTAAGTGATCAATAATTTTTCAGAAGACATTTTAGTTTGTTAGTTGGATTTTACTTAATCCTCCCCCTTTTTTCAAGACACCTTATGTTTCAATGGAGGCATTTAAAATGATAGGAGAGACTAAATCTGGTAGGGTTGAGATGCAATTTTTCCTCTGTGCCACTGATCTCGAGGGCCACAAGCTCTAGTCCTATCCTTCTTCTGTGAGTCAGCCTCTGTCTAAGCCTAGAGCCAAGTTCCTGTGTCAATACAGGTGGTGCCTGGCAGGTGAAACCTGGCCACCTGGAGGAATGTTCCCAAGCAGAATAAATAGATCTAATCAAAGGAGCAAGAGCCTCTCAACTGGTCATGGAGTTTGTGAGTTCATCAGTGGGCCTAATCTCCAGAAGGTGGGTCCCTCACTTGGTGCAGGAGGTCATGCTGCCTGGGATCCCGGAGGAAAATCCCTGTGCCCTATGTTGTTATAGGAGACCGTTCAAGCCAGGCCCCAAGACAAAGTTCACGGGTATCTTATGTAGCCCTAAGGGGAAGTCAGGATCTTTCATCTGGTTCTGGAGTTTCTGGAACATCAGAGGTAGCCCTGAGCCTAGAACTCAGAGTCCCTCTCTTAGTGAAGGAGTCCTAGTAGGCTGGGCACTGGAGCTTACATACTTAATTCTCACAGTATTGTAATTTATTCTAAAATTATAAATGTACATAAAATATGCAGTCAGCCATAGTTGCCCTTTTTGGCTGAATAGGATGGTTCAAATCTTTCATGATATTGTTTTAATGTTCAATTTATAAACTCCTTACTTTATATAATCTCTTTCAGATTGATGCTATAAGAGCATGTTTTGGTGCTTGTTTCACCAAAAAATGGAGCTCTTCTCCCCACCACAAGAAATAGAAGAGAAGACATAAAAAAGGGATGATAAGAGTTATATTTTGTTTTAAAATGTATTAGAAAGAATGTTTATCTAAAATATATACTCAGTTTTCCAGCTCAGGAATATAAGTATTTCAGTGCAACATGAGGGATAAAAAAGAGTTAACTATCAATGGAATATTCATCTCATGAATCAACAACTGGCTAAATCAAGACTGTCATAAATATAAATATGTATAGCTATTTAGATGGATCAGATAGATAGATAGATAGATAGATAGATAGATAGATAGATAGATAGATAGACAGAGGTATAGATATCTAGAATGTGTGTATGTATGTATGTATGTTTCAAAAGTTCAGGAATATTAGGAAACAAAGCTGAAAAGAGAAAGCTGGGAGCTAAAGAATATGAACAGTTTCAAACACTGGACATAAAGGAGGACAATGGGGCCGTGTACCTGGTGGAGGGTGAGAGGATGAATTCTTTAGAAAAGGAATAGCATGGTGTTGAAAATGTAATAAGAATATAAATCAGTTTCTAACACAACACTTTCATTTGTAAGAAGAAAAGTTATTCCTAATCATCCTCCATGTTTTCCTCACTGTTGTTACATACTAGAGTTAGGATCCAATTTAGAGTTTAAGACTAAGTTGAGTTTTATGATTAGGCTTCAGGTTATATAGTTAGAGTAGATTTAAAGTTAGAGTTAGGTGTTAGCATTAAGGTTCACAGATGTCATGGAGCATAAGACTTGTCATAAATATGAAGGAAATAGCTAATTATTAAATAGAATGTTCATGATGGATGGAGGGTGGACTTTACAAAACATCTCTATTGGCACACGTGTTCTAGAAATGCATTTCATGAATGCTCTAACTAGCTCTTTTCACCATATAGTTTATAAAACAGAAGAGAGCACTGTGCATGTAAAATGGATTATTCTCATCCTAAGAACTTGGACAAGCCTGAGACAATTGCCTGACAACTTCTCCTACCATCCACAACAAGACAACTCAGAAGAAAATCTGCCCCTTCTCCAATTATTGCTTCAAGAAAAAGCACATTTTTATTTTATGCTTTAGAATATTATAGTATTATATTACATAATCTTCAGTGTTGTTTTCACCTGTTTGTTTTATTATATGGTAGTATATTATACTATTATATTATCTTCAGTGTTTATTTCCATGTGTTTATCTTGATTTATTAGATTAGGTTGTATTAATATATTATGTTATCTTCAGTGTTTATTTTATATTTACCTTCCTTCTCTTGATGTATTTTATGTATATATGTATATATGTTTATATATATATGTTTATGTGCTTTGTAACATGAACATTTTTAGAAGACATCATTTTCGAGTGTCCAAAGTTATTGAGTAAATTTAATGGAGTTATCAATTCAAAGTTGTTTGAGTCAACTTGATTTCTATAATTCCCTTTAGCTCTTCTAGTTACTAATATAGTCATACAATATTTGATGATGGTCATTGATGGTTCATTCATATCTTCTTTATGTAAATGAGCACTGCTTTAGGGGTTTTTTTGTGTTTGTTTATCTATTGTTTATTCATTTACCCATGAATGGATTTCTTCTTGGTTACTTTCAGCTACAGTGAGTAATGCAGCTGTTGTGTTTTCAGAGATACCTGACTATCTGAGGCCTGGCATGAAATTCTTTCGGGAATAAATACAGATGTGAAGTAAGTATAAATGTGCATAAAAAGTCATATGGTGATTCCCCATTTAACTTTGGGAGGAGGTGCCATTCTGTACCCCCAGCTCCTGCATCATCTCCCTCCCCATCAGCAAGGCACAAGGTTACATTCTCACCCTCGCCAGAACTTGTTCCTTTTTATACATAGTAGCAATCCTGATAGTTTTTGCAATGTCTTTTTTACTGCTATTCCAGTAACTCCTGGTAAAATGAAACCTACTGAAGCCTCTTCTGTTGACTGAATGAGTGCCCCATGAAAAGCAATCAGCAAATATTGATCCCTCTCTTGTTACCTTGTTTTTCTTTTTACTAATTTTTTTATTTATTTTACATACTAACCACAGTTTCCCCCTCTCTCTTCTCATCCTGCTCCCTCTTCCCACCTCCTTTCTACCCACCCCTATCCACTCCTCAAGAAGGGTAAGGCCTCCTATGAGAGCCAACAAAGTATGACTTACCAAGTTGAAGCAAGACCAAGCTCCTCCCCTCTCCATCAAGGCTGGAGATCTGCTTTAGTTAAATCATTGCATTGGAACACTTTCCTTGGTCATTATTTACAGTTTGAAATAAATATATATGCAGGGATTTTCTGTTTCAAAAATAGTTTTATAAGTGAAAAAATATATGTGGTGTGTCAATATTTGTTTTTAAGATGATTTAAGCCTCAGAACCAAGCCCTGATTAGAATTTATTTTGAACAATATTTGTGCAGTAGAATTTATTCTTTCATTGGTGGCAAGGATAGGAGGAGAAAAGGAAATTTACTATGAAATTTTGTCTGTTCTATGATACTGTATCAGTTCCTTAAGTCATGTGACAAATACCATTTGACAAACAAAGAATCGTTTGGGCACATCATTTTAGAGAGTTTAAGTGCATCTAAATGAAAAAAGCATGGTATAGTGAATCAGTTCTGAAACTAAGAATTGGAATAATCTTCAAGGGGATGGCTCTAGTAATCTACTGTACAGGGCATTCCTTAACTTTTAAAGATCCCACAGCTTTTCAAAAATGGCACCTCTATTTTGGGTAAAAGAATATTGGTTTTATTAGAAGACAGTTCACAAATAATTGAGAATATTCCATACATAAGGTTTATGAATTTCCCATAACATAAACTGCATTTAGTGCAAATTGGAGTGTCCCCATATTATTATGATCAATCCACATTGTCGGTCTGACCGACAGGTAGGGTGAAGGCAGGACTGGTCCAGCCAGTCTCTCCCTGGGGCTGAGTGGAATGGTGAGTGTCAACGGCCCAGACCCCCCCTCCCATTCCACCAGAGAGAAGCACACTGAGCCGGGAGCCTTGTCAAAGCAGGAACTTGCTTTATTGCATCAGGAGTGGACTTATATATATATAGGTTGGGGTGACAGGGGGTAGGGTGAGGAAAGCGGGCCAATGAGATGATGCCATCTCAGCAGTTACTAGGCAGAGATGATTCTAGGTCAGGTTGAGCTGAGTCACTCATATGTAGAAGTCATGTCTGAACACAGGTCGCCAAACGAGCTAGCCTCGGGAAGTTACACTGGGTCTCATGCACAGGCCTTATGGGGCCCAACACCACATGAGTCTATTAAATGGGTAACAGAATTTATCAAGATATAAACTGAGGAAATACACTCACGATTACAGAACAGAGTAGACAGCTGCAGTCATCCTCTGATCTGACTGGGAGTAAATCCACCTCATAGGCAGGAGCAGGGAGAAGGGGCATGTGACCCTTCTCCCTTCTGTTATAAGAGGTCATGTACAACAAGAGGAAGCATTGCCTCCTTTGGGTGATATAGTCCAAGGTCTATAGTCACCTTTGGGTGATATAGTCTCATGGGCAGAGAAAATACCACTACATTTTCCCTTTTTGTCTAAATAAGAAGGTTCTAAACTTAATGCAAACTATATACAATAAGAATGATTATCAAGTATTGTCCAGGAAAAACAAAGGGTAATAACATAAACAAAAGTACAACTAAAACCTGCCACAGACTGGCCCACCGGGAGTACCACGACTGTAGGAGAACCAGGGCTTGGGTAGTCAGGAAGGCAAGGATTCGGCAAATGACAGACAGACAACACACTCAGAAGTGGTTTGAATCTGTTGTAATTTTACTTTTATAAATCGGTAGTTTATATACAGAAAAGAAAACTATCAACGAGAGCTTGGCAATAATTCAATTACATCATCTTTAAAAAAAACAGTAAGCACACAATTATTAATCATCACTAGACATATCCCTTTACCCACAAGAACTTTATGACCCAAAGAGCAGCCTGTGTTTTTTAAACTTAGTACAGTCCCTAAACTTGTGTAGACTTCTTTGTGGTTGTAGCTATGTCCTTTATCTTATTTATTATGTATTTTTACTTTTTTGGTTTTTATGACCTACTTAGCCAATTTGGATGCTGTAGACCTTCTCTAAGTCTTTTTTTAGTTCTTTTATCACATATCTCTTTTAATATAAAACCTTTTTACCTGTTGGAATATGGACTCTTGTACTTTTACACCTGTAAAGGGAAGGGGTTCTGTTGTAGTCCTTAAGTTTCTCATGCTGAACTTCCTCAATGGAGGGGCCCACCATCTGCCTCCTATGAGATAACGTCTTCTGTCATAAATCACTTTAGTTGGGATTTCTAAAGGATTCCTAGTGGGTGAGTGTTCATTCCCTAGAAGTGCCTGAACCTTTATACTTTTTTTATCTAGTGGCTTGGGGTCTTAAAAAATAGTTCATTCTGCTACATTTGATTAAGATCCATGTCCAGCTTTCCCTTTCCTCCATAGTTCACAACCCAAACATTCATTAATTTTGGCTGTGTTTCATAGATTAAGTAGAACATTATCAGAAAAGCAGTTATACAGAACCCATAGCCCAGGGAGTTCATGATCCGTGAGGCACATCTTCTTCGAGAAGGAGGCATAACTCTGCCAGGGACCTCCAGGGAGCTTAGTCCCGTGGGACACGTATCTCCCGTCCGCTATTATTGACATAATTGTTTATGTCACATGGACGACACTGGAGTTGGTGTGGCAAAAACCAACAAGAACAACATCAAACAACTAAGACATGCTAAATGTACAGAAATGTCCAGTACATAGGTAAATGGCCAATTACCGAGATTACTCCAATAGCTGTCCTGTCTCAAAGATTCCGGTTCTAGTACTAATATGTTCTAGCTAATATGAGAAGATTGTAGCTGTAACTATCTAGTCTTCAACTCCATCAAAGACTTGAGAAGGAACATAGTAAAACCTGAGAAGATGGAAAATGCAAGCAAGCAGTTTCCGAAAATCTTGCAAGAATAGACAAAGACAACTGGCTTCTGGACAGTCACCTAAAGTTTCTCAGCATCATTAGGGCATTCAGTTTGGCTACAGACTTAGAATATCTGATAGACCATTTTCAGAAGCAAGAATTTTGAAAGACCATCTTACCCTGTCTTGGCAAGGTTCAGTAGTTGCTTTTCCTTGTGTCCTGCTCATCCTGAAAGGACAGCATTCATACTGCCAGCAGTTGAGGCAAGAGCAGTTCTTTGCCCAGCAGGTCAATTTGTGCCAAGAAGAAGACAAACTTCCAAACAGAAATGTCTTAGAAGCCCAACATTTTCTCAGGATCAGATCAGTACTTCCAGGAGCAATTGTGTCTCATGTCAACAGAATTCTAAGTTATCAAAACATTTAAATGCCATATTCTCTAGGTCTATGAAGTGTTTGAAGATTACCTATCCATCTGACATATGTTTCTGTAAATCTGGACAGCCTAACTAACATAACTATAGAAATGACAAGCATGGGTGGCTATAGTTCCGTAAGTCTTATACACCTAAATAACTTAAGAACTAAGACTTCCCATTAACAAGGTAAACAGTCTGTAAGCAGATGTACCATATAAGGACAATGACCTCAAAATTGTGATAATACACAAAATATCTTAAACAGAGGTAGAAATATATAGTGCAATATGCAGTATGACAGCAATTATCCTTAATATGTATCAATATACAAAGTATCCTAAACAGAGGTAGAACATATATAGTATGATAAATATAATATTATACTTGTATCAATATACAAAATATTTCAAACAGAAGTAGTAATATGTGTACAATACAACAAATATAGTTTTGTGTTTATATGTGTATACAAATTATCATAAATAGTAATATAAAAGTAATTTACATTTGTATCAAATATACAAGAATCCATATCAGTGCAAATTATCCAAGACTGATAGTTTGCTAAATCAGTTTACTAGCAGATACAGTAATCTACTTTAATTCACTATACCTATCCATTCCCCTTTTTCTTTTCTAAAGGAGAATATTGAGTCTAAATTTTATTGTTCTACCCCCAATCCTATAACCATTATCCATAACCCTGAGAAAAATGAAACCTTTGGGAGAGTGGTATAATTTTCTTAGAATTGCTTCCTGCTGTTTAGGGAGCAATGGTATCTCTGTGGGGTCCTATGAGAAAGCTTAGATAGTTAGGTCTCAATAGGGCTAGCCATAGAGTCTGCAGCCAGTCTCAGAGTAATTGATAAGAGTGTCCGAGATTCTGGCTAGAGGTGAAGTATGATGGACCATCTCATCTTAGAACCATCCTGAAGAGTTTTCAGTCCAAAGCTGATCATTGAATAATGGTCTTAAGTGTAATGGCATCATTCTAGACAGAGGAGAGTCATTGTTGTGGGGCCCTATCTTCCTCCTGGAGACTTCAGAGATTGCTATTGGGAAAACTCATTTTTCACTGTGGAAAACTTGAATATTATTAATATCAAAATGGAAAGTTTGGATTTAAAGATGACATGACATGTAAGAAAAGATTCCAATAAATCAAGAATAAGCATAAAGAGAAATAGACTCTTGATAATAATGGTCCTTAGATTATTGGTTATCTTCTGTTTCACACCAGTTGGCTCTTCTGATATGAGGCAGAATCTCTTAACTTTTTCTTTTAACAACATGCATGGGTTTAGAGAAGGACAGAGCCAAATTCCAACTCTAAAGCAGCTTATTTATAATTGAATCAGGACCACAACTATTCTAGAGTTAAAGAGATACAGATGTTAGACAATGACATATTATCCCATAGAGTATATTGGTACCAATAGGTCCTTCCTTTATGCAGTAGATGTCTAGGTGTCCAAGACCTTATGATTTATTGAAGATGGGTATTTCTATTATCCTGTAAAGACAAAAACAGAACCCTGTCCTGACCCTTGTTTGTTAAGTTTTTCTTATAACTTGTAGAGTTGTCACATCAGTGGGTTTCTCCTGTTTGAAGTGAATTTTTAATTTTGTTGGTATCCATAGCTTTTCTTCTCCTGCAGAAACAAAAGTGAAATCCCTTTTCCAATGTAGTACATATCCTGGCTTCCATTCTGAGGTCAACACATCTTTGAAGTAAACTGGTTGCTTTAGCTCAGGAGTTTTTTCTGTTGTCCAATGTCTCTCCACAGCTATTGCTCCTTTCTCATCAACACTGAGAAAACTCAAGGTTAATAACGCATTGTGCGATCTATTTCTAGGGGTCATTGTTACCTGTTGCTCTTTATTTAGCATATCCTTTAAAGTTCAATTGAATCTTTCTATCACTGCTTGGCCTATAGGATTGTGTGGTATACCTGTAACATGCTTTATATTGTAATAAGCAAAAAACTGTCTCATTTTATTTGAGACATATGTCAGAGCATTGTTAGTCTTAATTTGTACAGATATTCCCATAATGGCCATAACTTCCAATAGGTATGTAATTACAGAGTCTACCTTTTCAGAACTCATAGGAGTTGCGCATTGAAATCCTGAATAGGTGTCAATGGTATGGTGTATATATTTTAATCTTCAAAATTCTGCAAAATGAAACACATCCATGTGCCAAATTTCATTTCTTTGTATACCTTTAGAAGGGAAAAGGGGCTTGCTAAAGAAACCCACCCTAACCCTGGAGCCCAGAACCAGTGAAAGAAACACAGCCTGAGTTTGGGACCTGGGCCAGAGAAAGAAACACTTTATTTCCAAACCCAGAACCCAAGAAACATGCCCTGACTCTGAAACCAGTGCCAAAGAAACATTTTGTCTCTGGAATCAGAGCCAGTGAAAGAAATATGCACTGGCTTTAGAATCAGAGTCAAAAAGCTAAGAAAGGCCAGTGAAGGAAACACAGTTTGGCTCTGAAATCAGGGCCATCTCTGCTCCTAACCCACAAAACTAACCAATCCCTGAGCAGAAAAAAACTAATCAATCCCTGGACAGAAAATCTTCTCCCTGGAGAAACTCTGCTCCTAAGAGATCCTATATAAACCACTCCACCTCTTCAGCTAGTGGCTGTTCTCTCCCACCCTGGTAGAGGCAGCCACTCTCCTGGACTCCTCCTTCCCAAATAAATCTCTTTCTCAAAAGAGTTTTGGGAGCCAGGTGGTGGTGGCACACACCTTTAATCCCAGCACTCAGGAGGCAGAGGCAGGAGGATCTTTGTGAGTTTGAAGTCAGCCTGGTCTACAGAGTGAGATCCAGGAAAGGCACAAAACTACACAGAGAAACCCTGTCTCAGGGGAAAAAAAAAAGAATTTCAGGTGTGAAGATCTTCATTCACCATCACAGCGAAGAACCTTGCTAAGATGTCCCTTAGTGGACTGAGGAAAAAAAAACTTGCTGAGATGTCCCTTGGGGACTGAGCAAGGTGGAACAGAAAAAAATAAGTTTTCTCCTGAGCTGGTGGAGATTGCTACATTTCTGCAGGGGTTTCCCCTTTAGCAGATTAAAGCAAAAGAAGCAATATCTCAGGCTGGAGAAGAAGCAGAGCTCTGCTGGGAAGCCCCCTTAAGTGGCAGCTAAGCAAAGCTCAGTTGTAGTGGCTCTCCAGGAGAGGAGCAGGATTGCTATATCCTGTGGAGAGATGATCCCCCACCACACCAGGTATAGCCTGATTCCCGAAAAGTCAGGATAACTTTCCATGCTGAGATGTTCTAACAGCTCCAGGCCTGACTCTCTTGAGCAGTCAGGATACCTTCCCCTCCAGTGCTGAGCTGTTCTAGCAGCTCAAGGTATCCAGAATACCTTCCCCTCCAGGGCTGAGCTGTTCTAGCAGCTCAAGGTATCCAGAATACCTTCCCCTCCCGTGCTGAGCTGTCCTAGCAGCTCAAGGTATCCAGAATACCTTCCCCACCAGTGCTGAGCTGTCCTAGCAGCTCAAGGTATCCAGAATACCTTCCCCTCCAGGGCTGAGCTGTCCTAGCAGCTCAAGGTATCCAGAATACCTTCCCCTCCCGTGCTGAGCTGTCCTAGCAGCTCAAGGTATCCAGAATACCTTCCCCTCCCGTGCTGAGCTGTCCTAGCAGCTCAAGGTATCCAGAATACCTTCCCCTCCAGTGCTGAGCTGTTCTAGCAGCTCAAGGTATCCAGAATACCTTCCCCTCCCGTGCTGAGCTGTCCTAGCAGCTCAAGGTATCCAGAATACCTTCCCCTCCAGGGCTGAGCTGTCCTAGCAGCTCAAGGTATCCAGAATACCTTTCCCTCCAGTGCTGAGCTGTTCTAGCAGCTCAAGATATCCAGAATACCTTCCCCTCTAGTTGCTGTCCCATAGCAACTCAAGTTGCCAGAGCTATTCTAGAAGCTCAAGGTGTCACCTGACGCCCAAACAGTCAGGATACCTTTCCCCCAGATTTGCAACACACTTGCTTGAACCTTTAGGATTACTTCCTGAAGGTAATAAAGTTTGGTTATAGAAGGAACAAGTAGGACATTATTTTACAATTTCCTTGTCTTGTTGCCAAATGATGAAAAAGTCCTTTTTTCAAACCTTTGCTATTTCCATGATGTTTCTTATGAAATTCTGAGGCTTCTAGCACATTATCTATTAACAACTGGTCAATCTCATTGTTACCTTGTGCTAGAGGACCTGGCAGACCCATATGGGAGCTGATGTGTTTTTTATATATATAGGATGTTCCCTATTTCTGATGATATTCTGTAATTGTATAAATAATGAGGCTAATTCTGTGTTATTAGATATAAATTTAGCAGTTTCAATATGTAAAACAACTCTCTCTGCATATTGAGAGTCAGTAACTATATTGAGAGGTTCCATGAAGTCCATTAGTACCATAAGAATGGCATAGAGTTCTGCCTTTTGTACAGAATTGTAGGGGCTTTGAACCACTTTACTTAAGCTTCCTGATTTATATCATGACTTTCCTGATTTATTTGCATATAGAATGTGGGGACTCCAGAGATTGGTTTTTGCCATGCAATGTGAGGAAGGAACCATTCGGTTCTCTTTATGAATTCTAAATTCCATAAAGAGGAAATTTCCTCATTAGTTAAAGGTACCACAATTTCTGCTGAGTCCATTCCTGCCAACTGATGAAGTCTTAATTATCCTTTTAGAATCTTTTCTTTTCTACATAAGTCTTTAACTTCTTACTTGGTTTACGTGGTAGAGATACCCATTCCAATGTGATATCTTCCCTCTGCATCAAAATCCCTGTGGGGGAGTGTCTGGAGGGGAGTATGACCAGAATGCAGTTAAGTTCTGGATTCACCTGATCCACATGTGCCTCTCCTACTTTTTTTTCTACTAGAGCCAATTCCTTCTTGGATTCACCTGCTGCTGAGGAGCATGTCTGGGTCTGTGGTCCTACCACAGCCAAGGTCTGTGTTGAAGTCTGTGACACATGTTGCCACCAAAGGCCACATGGAGCCTGGGGTGTGGGCTTCAACCTGTGGCCTTGTTGGTGTCTGGGGGGGCCACACTGCTACCAGAGCCATCCTGATCTGAGTAGCTAGGGCTTCTACCTAGAGCTAGGATGTTAACCAGGCTGAGCTGTTGCCTAGGGCCATATCTGGGTTTATGGTCCAGCTGCAGCTGGGGGTCTATATTAAAGTCTGTGGCCCAGCTTGCCACTAGGGCCCACACAGAGGCCTGGTATCTGGGCCTCAACCTGTGGCCTTTTTGGAGTCTGGAGGACATGCTGCAGAAGTGCCCATACAGATCTGGGTGGCCTGTGCTGCCATCCAGGGCCATGATGTCTGGGTCTGTGGCACCATAGTGGCCAGGGTCTGGGTTGACATATGTGGCTCCTGTTGCCACCAAGGCCTGTGAGGATGCCCAGGGCCAGGTCAGCCACCTGAGTCCAGGTTGTCTTCCAAGGGCAATGAGGCACCTGGGGCCATGCAGATCTGAGTGGCCTGTACTGCTACCCAATCTTTTGTGTCCCAGGGAAAGCTGGCCTTGCCTCTCACAGCAAGATGGCCCTGACCCTCACAGGAAAGCTGGCCCCTCCACTCAGGAGAGATGGGCCCATCCCATTAGTTCACCGGTGAAGGTGAACTAATCCTGAGGGTATGAGCATAGGGGAGCTGACTCCACCCCCTTGCCTGAGGCAGGTGGCCCCAGTGGCCCAGACTGATCAGCTCAACTATCACCCTGCCCACAGCAGGGCCATGGATTGGCCCACCCTAACATCTACCCCATCAAGGACCTGCTGGAGCTCATGAAAGGACCAGTCCTGTGGTCTGGAATAATACCCATAGGATCTCGATGAATCTGGGCAGCCATGGGATATCCCAGAGCAGTTCTAGTGAGGATCCAGTAATGATGGTGTACCAGAAACCAAGCCTTTTTTTCTTTTGGGGGACAATACAGGGGTGAGGGGAGGATATGGAGGAACTGGGATGTGAGCAGAATTGGGGTACATGATATGAAACTCCCAAAGAATCAATAAAGAAATTAAATGTTCAAAGAAAAAACAAAAAAATTAAATAGTCAAAAGTTATCTGTCCCTGTGGGATCCAGACCTACAATCTATGCTCTATATCCTAAAAATAAATACATACATACATAAATGCATAAATAAATAAAATGACTCTGAGATTCTATTTTACACCTGTCAGAATGATCAAGATTATAAACATAACCTACAGCTCATGCTGGAGAAGATATGAAGTAAGGGGAACACTCCTCCATTGCTGGTGGGAATGTAAATTTCTACAGCCACTTTGGAAGTCAGTATGGCAGTTTCTCAGAAAACTGGAAATCAATCTACCACAAAACCCAGCTATACCACTCCTGGAAATATACCCAAAGGAAGCTCAATCATATCATTAAGATACTTGTTCGACTATGTTCATAGCAGCTTTATTTGCAGTAGCCAGAACCTGGAAACAACCTATATGTCCCTCAGCTGAGGAATGAATAAAGAAAATGTGGCACATATACACAATGGAGTATTATTCAGCAGTAAGAAACAAGGACACCAAGATATTTGAAGGCAACCAGATGGAAAAAAAATACTCCTGAGTGAGGTAATCCAGACCTAGAAAGACAAACATGGTATGTACTCACTCATAAGTGGATATTAGCCGTAAAATAAAGTACAACTAACTATGCTACAATCCTCAGACCCAGAGAGACTAGGTAACAAGGAGCGTTGTTGTGGAATATTTAACTAGGCAAAGATGTATTACATTTGTTCATGCTGCCTTTGTTAACTACGTAAAAATGTGTTGCATTTGTTTATGCTGCATGTGTTTAACTATGTAAAGATGTGTTGCTGTTTTACCTTGCCTGCCTAAGGATCCTGATTGGTCTAATAAAAAGCTGAATGGCCAATAGCTAGGCAGGAGAGGGATAGGTGGGGCTGGTGGGTAGAGAGAATAAGTGGGAGAAACCTAGGCTCAAAAAGAAAGAAAAAGAGGAGGAGAGAATGAAGGAGAAAGAAAGGGATACACCTGCCAACCAGCCAGCCATGGAGACAGTAGGAAAGTAAGATAGAAAGAAAGAAAAAAAGAAAGGAAGGGAATGAAAGAGAGAAAGAAAGGAAGGAAGGAAGGAAGGAAGGAAGGAAGGAAGGAAGGAAGGAAGGAAGGAAGGGAGGGAGGGAGGGAGGGAGAGAGGGAGGGAGGGAGGGAGGGAGGGAGGAAGGAAGGAAGGAAGGAAGGAAGGAAGGAAGGAAGGAAGGAAGGAAGGAAGGAAGGAAGGAAGGAAGGAAAGAAAGAAAGAAAGAAAGAAAGAAAGAAAGAAAGAAAGAAAGAAAGAAAGAAAGAAAGAAAGAAAG